>NC_067475.1:138072411-138357411 GCF_947179515.1 Apodemus sylvaticus | reverse complement strand
ACTGTTATTAAGTTTGAACCTTAATAAGTTCAAAGTTACTGATCCAAAATTCAAAGCTGATCATTTTTGTATTTCTTATTTTCCCTTTTTCCTTAACTATAAGCTTTAGAAACACAAATGAAATACCAAAAAAACAAGTTCATAAAACACTTTTTATGTATGCATGCATGCATTTATTGGTTGTATTACTGTATCTTTACATGGTGTTAATCTCTGGGATCAAACTCAGATAGTCAGGCCTGGTGACAAGGGCCTTAACTTTCTAAACAATCCCATCATTACTAAATCCTAAAATAATGCAAAGGGGATATAAAGGCACCAACCAAAAGAACCACATTTTGCCTATTGTGATTACTGGAAAAATATGATTGACACTTTGAGTTTTCTAAACCTTGGGCTCAAACTGCTATTGCTGGCATGTATTTGATTCTTTCTTGAGTTTTATAAAGTCTGAGCATAGAATTACAGAATATGTTTGCAATAGCAATTATTAATTATTGTGAGAATACAATAATCTCAGATATATTCCAGAAATAAAATGACTAATCTCCAGCCTGAAAATTTAGTCCAGAGTATAATGCTCTCAGCAAACTATGACCACATAGATGCATGTGACATTGTATAAAATCTCCGGCTTCGACATTAAGCAAGAACTAAAGCTCCCACTTACACCTAACTGACTGTGTGACCTTGAACAGCTGCTTAGTTTCGCAACACTTAACTCTTCCAACAATTGGGAATAATCAGCACTTCAAAACTGGCACAACCACTAATTCAAATAATGCAGTTAGCTCACTCCAAGCCATGGCCAACACAGGGATGTACTCCACAAACCACTGACTCCAGATGATGTTGAAAAACAAAACTCTTCATTTTTGGATAATACCATTACTAGATATTTGTGGAAGCACCACATGTGACCAGGGAAATCGGGGTCCCTCTCGTGATTCTCAGTTGCGTGAATAAATAAATTTAAGAACGGACTGGAAAGAAAGCTTGGAGATAATTTCATTGAGTTTAAAAGAAAACCACAGGGCCAATAAACTGGAATCTCTTCAGCTGCACAAAGGGGAAATGGGGAAGAGGAGAGTTAAAACCATGACTTTTGAGTTAGGCATGAAGATCAAGCCATGTCATAGACAAATCACTGTATGGAAGAGTCAGGGGTGGGGCAGGGATCCAAACAAAGTGTGGTTGGAGCCAAATGAACTAGGGAAAAAAAGTGCACTTAGGGTCTGGCTTGTATCTGGAAGAAAGAGATCAAAGAGATAAAGTTATAAAAAGAGAGTCAGATGGAACAGAACCTCATGGCAGCTTCCAGCAACTGTTTCAAGGTTGGCTTTCCAGAAAGGAAAGGTATAGCATCACATTTAACAGATACTGATTCCTCCCTTTGGGATAGCTTATGGCAAATTTACCTTCCTTAAGGGACTGAATGCCCAACTGGCATGAGGTTACTACCTAGAGACCTCATTTTTTGGCTAGGAGGAAATGGTTTTCCCTTAGTGCAGTGGTCCTCGACCTTTCTAATGCTACAATCCTTTAATACAGTTCCTCACATTGCAGTGGCCCCAAGCATAACATTATTTTGTTGCTACTTTATAACTGTAGATTCTCTACTGCTATGAATAGTAATATAAATATTCGTTATGCAGGATAGCTGATGTGGTATCCCAAGGGGTTGTGAAGCACAGGTTGATAACCACTGCCTTAGTGTATCTTCAGTGCTACTGAATAATAGTGTACTCCATTTTAATTTTTGAAGCAATTGCATTGTTTTTAAGCTTTCAATGGAGCAACATTAGAGAAACAGAAAAATACAGTGACTACAAACCTACAGCTTAATGAATGTTCACAGTATGCCTCGTCTTGTAACCAGACATAAGAAGAGGGCAATGCTAAATGACCAGGCATCCATGGGTTGCCTGATTACAGTTACAACCTCAAAGAAAACGTAATTTCTTAGACTATTATGCAATTTTTGCCTGCTTTCAAATTTTACGGCTAATCAACTTTCTATTCCAGATCCACATATACTATTTTGGAAACATGGATAAGTCTTAATATAATGCATTCCAACAGTATCCCTATAAAGCTAAATAGTTTAAGCTATAGTTCTCTGAAAACAAAGTCATATTCTGTATTGACTACATGGTTAGTTGGCAATAAATACATTCTAAATAACAGCTACAATAGATGTGTTCTTTGTTGCATAAAATGTAAAGACTAATATATAATACCACCTCTCCTTATTAGAAGTAACATTCAGCATGGTGCCCTCAGGGACCACAGGAATCATATACTAGAAGCTCATAGAATAGCAGAACTCTAGGAAGTCTATATGAGCATTACTTAGTAGTTCAAGTATATCTGAGCCACCATGAACAATAAGACTTTCGGGTTTTCTTCTGCCAAGTATAACAAGTACCTCCAATGCTACCCGTTTCCAAATTTGACTCTGACACGGGACCAAGGAGACTGGTGACAGATGGGCAAAATTTAGCATGCAGCTTGGCCAGTCTTTGGGATGGAAGTCTTGTTATCTCTAACTTGCTGCCAAGTCCCGCACAGTGCTTTGTAACAGACACCGCTGGGAAACTCTGCAGATTCAGCCAAAAGCACAGACTTAAATGAACCAGATTTTCTCACTGTTGGTATTTGTAACATCTCCCTGACACTGGGCTCCACTGCAATAATGAAACAGTTATCAGCACAAATCCTAATGTGAAGAAGCATTTGACATAACGGACTGGATTGACTCATCCTTCTTTCTTCCTTCCTTCCTTTCTTTCTTTTTAAATGTTGGGACTATTTTTTGTTGGATAGGAAATTCTTCCTGTCTAAATCAGTTTTTCTAGTCTAGTGAAGTTCTGCAAGCTCATGGATCTTAAGGTCAAATCTTGCCACAAATATTACATTAAAAGCAACCTTAAAAAAACTACATAGATCCTTACGTTAAATATGTAAAAAGTGCCTTCTCATTCTTACCTAATTAATATTTACATGAGTAAAAAAACAAAATTATTTTTATAATGTTGGGTTACTACCTATTGAGCCATATATAATTATTTAGCCATTAATAATAAAGCACTGATAAAATCACATTGTATTCCTGGTTCATTTTTGGTCATTTCAGAGCAAGCACTACACTAAATTATTTCCTTGTATGGATAATATATAAATATAAGCATTTTAATTATAACATGTTTGATCTATATGCTCTCTGTTAATCTTTTCTTAGGAGAGTTGGATACAGATTTAGAATTAGTTCCTAAATCTTGGTTAAGAAAAATATTATTCAATGCAATACAATAATGAGGAAAGTATTTTAGCTATGATTTTTGTTACTATTATATTGATGCTAGAAATAGGTTCTTCTCTTACAATGAAACATTTCACAGATTTAACAAGTCTCTGTCAATTGGGCTAGACACTAGCTAATCCACTTCAGTGACTCAATCAACTCACCAACACATCCTTCATGCAATCTTTACTAGACTTTTCAGATTCTCTCACCTTTCCTGTCTGCTCTCTTTTTGTCCCACTCCTTCCCTCTGTCTCCTTCTATCCCTCTCACACATGTACAAACCCCCCTCTTCTGTGTGTGCCTGTTGCTGACAAACCGACCAAGGGAACTAATGCATTCGAGGCATGCTCTCTGCCACTAAGCTGCACTAGTAGATATAAGTCAGAGGCATGGTGCACATGTCTTCAGTAGCAGCTGCTTCAGAGGCAATGAGAGGATGGTAGCTTGATCCCGAGAGTTTGAGGCCAATCCAAGGAGCTCACAAAATAAACAAATACACTAACAAATATTTGGAGGGTGGCAGCCACCCTGCCACCACACTATTAAAATGCCATAAACAGCAAGAGGTCAGTATCCATAAGTGAAGTGCGTGGTATTTGCCATTAATCACTGCTTCACCTTCTAAAAGAAGCAACCAGCAATGAACACTAAAGCGGTAAGAACGGATGAGCTGGGATAGATTTTTTTTTTTTTTTACAGTGAAGACAGAAGGTAATTTATGAGCCATCATGCAATATTCCCTGCTAGACCTCACTGTGAAAATGAGATCAGGTGTCTCAGCAGCAGGGAACTACATCATAAAAAGCTTACATTATCTAGGACTAAAGATGGGCAAGCACTGGCCACAGAATTCTTTTAGCTTTTTACACAAAAGAACTACCAGTTAACTATACCACCACATGTCCCTTTAAAGACACGCTTATCATAATGATAATGCTCAAAGATTTACATATGTTTCAATGTATTTTCCCTATGTCTGACCACAGTTTTATTAACACTTTGTGGGTGCTGTGATGGAATTGAGTCACTAATGTGCTAATATGCAGATTACTGCATTTGACTGGTATTTCACACTTCATAGAAACCTTGAAATACCGCCACCCTCCCAAGTTCTCTTTGAGTCCTTAGGACCACCTCAGAGGAAAGAGAATCTTTAAAATGTCTCTTGAGCCCACTGCATTCATATGCCTACATCCTGAATGCAGTTCAAAAGGTCCCTGAAGTTACCTCAGAGCTCAGTGGAAACGAGCCAGAAAAAGCTGTCCTGTGATGCTGGGAGCTTCCTGCATCCTCTGGAGATGGCTGGATTGACATGAATCCACTACCTGCTAGAATAATCTAATTATACCAAAAGGTTTCCACTGAAAGGGCTTTATTCCAGGTCCCTGTCACTTTCCCTGTGGTGAACTCAGACTTTCAAACACTCTGCATGTGGCTTTGTAACACATGAAGGAGTTCCTGAAATGTCAGTCCTCGGGGACCATTGCTCGTGTCACCGAAGCAAGGCATTGTGACCTCTGCACTTCTGGATCTTTTAGACAAAAGACAAAAGCTGTGAAGGCCATGGTGGAATTATTCTTCCTACCCAAGAGCTGATATATCCAAAGAGAGGGGCGCATATGTAAGCTGGCAGTTGTGAGGGCGGATATGCACCATGGTGGCTCTCAGAAAGCCTGCCCTATGAATAAAACACCCTCTGTTTCCAAAGCCTGGAAATCTGGTAACATTCAGAACATATGGATATTCAGTTAAATAGGAGAGGAAAGTTAAAGTGTGACATTTCTTTGAACCCACAGTTTTACAGCTGCAAGAAATCTCTTCCATTCTTAGACTAGCATAACGTGACAATCCAAGCACGCAGGCGTAAGGTCTATAAATTTACTGATTTTCCTCTACTACCAAATTCCAAGATTTATTAAACATCTCCTCTCACACTATTTTCTGGTATTATGAGTCAACCAGATTTGACCTTTAAAAATAGTAGAAGCATCTGGATTATTTCAACTGATTTTCCCCCCCACTGGCAGATTTTTAGTTCCCTAGTACCTTTCCATCTCTGTCTGATTTTGTACACAGAATACAGGGAGGCAGCTTCTGGCATAGGTAATAATACATTAGGATGTGTTTATTTTTAGTGGACCCATCCGCCCTGGTACATGCCATGCTAGATGGTAGAATGGTGCCATATACCTTGGATCTGAATTGACTTCATCAGCGTCTATCTATATCTATCTATCTATCTATCTATCTATCTATCTATCTGTCTGTCTGTCTGTCTGTCTGTCTGTCTGTCTGTCTGTCTGTCTGTCTATCCATCCCCCATTTAGCAACTAGGTGGCTGGTACATGCCACAGTGATTGTGTGGTAATCAGAAAACATCTTGCAGAACTCAGTTCTCTCCATCCATCTTGTGGGTCCCAGGTATTGAACTCAGATTGCCAGGCCTAGAGGTCAGTGCCTTTACCCAATGAGTCATGCAGGTGTAGGTATAAAGTGCAGAAGGCTCAAGAGACACGCACAATTCTCTATCTCCATCCATCTCAGAAATGAGCTTACATAGACCACCTGTAGCTAATCTCATCCTACCATACTGGCCCCCACCCAGAACATGAGTATCAAAGACAGTAAAAGGAAAGTATGACTTAGACCCAGTGCTATAACTTTCATGGTACATGCAAAAGTATTTATTATATAATGTCAAGACTTTAAAGGGACTTGCATTAATGACGTTTTATGATAAAAGATGCCAGGTGTGCATGGATGCTCCCACACTGGTACTGGAAATGTTATCTCAATCATGAGAGCATCATGAACTGACTCTGAATAGCATATATTTGGGGGAGAAACACTTTGGTTTGGAAGAGGTTTGGACCTACTATGAATGGATTTCCAACACAGGTCACATCTTTCAATCCTCTATGTTCTAAAAATAAAAATAAAAATGAAACGTAAAACGAAGATGGACTTCTGTTAGTTTCTGAGACTTGCTGTGAATAAAAGGATTTATTTTATCACATTTTGAAGTCACTACAACACCACATGTCTGTGTATGTCAATAATGGGAAAATATCATCATGTAGTCACATCTGGATTGCTTCTCTAGCCAACACTATACTGATGTCGACTTGTCCAAGGCTTGTTTTTACCCTGAGCATCAGTGGCAGATGGGCTTACTGAGTTGTTTTTGTTTTTATATGAACTCAACACTTCTCCATCTCTTCCACAAACATGTGCTGATCAATGAGAAACCTAGATAGACAAAGACCACCCTCTCAAGCTTTGGACCCAGAGAGCCATGATTATTGGCATGCCACTTTTAACAAGCGCAGGCAGACAGACAGTATCTTATTTAGCCATAATCATCATGTCTCCATTTGTCTTAAAATGTACCTTACCAAAACATGGGGATATTTAGAAATATTTTTTCAGATAGGCATATTTCCTACATTTGTAGTGCCTAAATAGTAAGAACAAATAGCTACATTTAGCTAACTGTACTTTGAACATGTCTGCCAAAACGCTTTACATGCGCTATGCCCAAAAAATACACTGTGTAAAGTAACTCAAATATTTTATAAAATGACTTCACAGATACAAGTTCAAAGAGAGACGGCAGCTTACCCAGGTGGTAGATTTACAGCTCGACCTGTCTGCCGCTGAAACTCAAATTCTTGAATTCAGATACATAATAACTTCAAAGTTGCTACATTTCTCATACTGCACTGCACCACTGCTTCTGCATTCACCCATGTTCTTGTTAAAATTAAAAGCATTGGTTTCGAAAGCATCAACTTTCCATTTAGGAGAAATTTTAGAAACCATTTATAATGAAAACACCGGCTTTGAAATTAGGGCTATTAATACATCCTTGATGAAAAGCTAAACAGAGTAAGGGAAGGGGTTGAATAGGGCAAAGAAAGGGAGATTTCCTTCATCATTTCTCTTTGCAGTCTTAAAGCACACTAAAATCCTTTCCACACAGTGAAGTCAGCTCATGTTTACACAGTTGGCTTGTATTACATGTCATAGGTTTGAGGGTTTTTGTTTTATTTTTTAAACTGGAATTTCCCAGTAGTCAAGAGAAACACAGAAGTTTCCCCCTGACTTACAATACACATCACAAGAAAAAATGGTAAAACTCTAGCATGTACTAAATATTCAGTCTTGTTCATTGAGCTTTGGAGTCATTTGGGTCCATATACCAAAGTATGGCTCCAACAGAAGTATGACAACAAACTAGCTTTCGATTCTACCTCTGGTCCAGCTAGCCGATGCTTCACAGATCTGGTATGCCATCATCCCCAACAACCATTTTTCAAAACACTACCACCAACAACAAAAATGTTTGACATCTAACATCTTCACATAATTGAAAGTTGACACAGAAAGTCACACTCTACCTGCTTGGACATCTTAAACCTAGCAGTGCTCATATCAGATCATTTAAGTGAACATATTCAGGATTATGCTAAGCTAATTAAATCACCAACTAGTACTTACAGTAAGCCAATGTAACTGGAAGTAAAAAGGCTGTCCCAGAGTGCTGCCCTAAGTTCACCAGATCCTAACAACTTAGAGACATTGGAAGATAGTCCCCTTAAAATCTACTTAATGGAAACAGCACCAGATGATATGGCTGATTAGAGAGTCTTCACGTGTTGCTTTACCAGATGCATGTTAGATTTTGCAGGAATTGGATTTGATATTATCTCCTTATTATGCAAAACCACGGAAAACATTTAATTAAAACTTAATTAAAATCTCCATGATACTTCAACCCCATGGAGTCCATTTTTCAACCACAAGCAGGAAAGGAAGCCTCCAGCACAAATTGTTCATGAAAAACGCTGCATAGGACTCACTCTTTTCAATACTGATACCTGTCTGACAGGCTTTCTGTCTTCATGATTTTTTTCAAGTTCATCAGCCTACAAAGTGACAGACTAACTCTGCAGTTAACAAGTAAATATGCATTGGTTTAGATCAGATCCTGATGGTTCATTTCTAGAGTCTTTATGAATCGTTTGAAAACATGAGGCAATTAGTATGGTCTTATGCCTGCCACAGAGTACATTGCCAGTAAGTATTTACTTAATGAGCTAAAATATTCAATAAGTATACAGTTTTAAAACTCCAACATCCTGATGCAATTATCTCAGAATGCTTATGCTAAAATATACAAGCTATTACTTGTCGATATGATTTGATTATTTTTATATAGAAATGCTTTTCTTTACAGGAAAAAAAGGTCTAAAGGCAGGGGGAAATCCTTATGTGTGTTGTGAGTTTCTGACTTGCAAAAAAAGATGATCATAATGTTAGTACTAATCATAAAGTAGTTGCTCATGACAAGAACATTCACACTCAACAATAAAAAGGAGAAAGTTCCCTCCTTGTGAAGCATCATCAATGACTTTAGCCACACTAAAGCGCAAGGAACATTAAGAGACATCCTCTACATTCCTTTTCTCTAAAATTGTAGAGTAGACATTTACTAGCATATGGAGAAAAAAATCAGAAGTGTGGCTTCTCTAGGTGATGGTAGGGTTTTAATTTCAGATGGGAAGGAAAGAACAGGGGCTATATTGACAGGAAAGGTTATGAGTTACATGCGTGCATAATGTCAAAAGTCGTTCATCAGTACATACAATTATGTCAAAAGGATTTTACACATAAATTTTACTCCATATTTTAAAATTCATATATGCAGGTGTGGACATGACTCACATCTAAGGATATTAGTTGTCTTACGATGTGGGTGTGGATAATTCAGGTAACTCATCTCTAAGGTTATTCACTGTCCTGATATGATGTGTCTCACAGAGGTTTTAGAATCCCACTTCTGATCTTGCTCTCAGAGACTACTTCACATTTCTTTCACATCAAATGCAGAACACCTTCTATGTGTGAGAGTGACTTTCAGGAGCAACCAGCATCAACCAGGATCAGATTTGTACAAATGATGGAGCAAGAAATGACTATTTTCCTTTTCACAATATAGTTTTGACTAATTTAATGAGATGGAATCTTTTCACATACTGATTACTCAAACAGAAACACAAACAACTGTGAAGAAATGGATTGAAAAGGCAAAGCCAGTTGAACAACCATTCAAGAAACCACTTAATTAAGTGTGGAATCTCTGAAATAAGTGTCAAAGCCACCCTATGTTACTGCTTTAATAGAAGCAAATGTACTTACAGGTACATAAGTGGCTGAGTAAAATCACGAGGTATGCACATCTGTGATGCTCACACATCCATACATGTTACAGTTTAAAATAATATCTATAACAGAGGAGAAATGTTTCATACTTCCTTCCTTTTGTATGCTTTCTGTTACTTTCAGTTATCTCTGATAAAATCTTAATTTCCAATTACGCTCGAACGTAATCCCTACGAAGAGGCCTTAAATTTTACTTACCATCTAATGTGTGTGAAGCAGTGTGTTCATCTATCTCTTTATTGATCCTTTCTAATTCTATGAAAACAGAGCAGAATTAAGCACTAACTTTCCACATAGGAGAACTGCCTCTGCTATAATCCTCTTACTTGATTCAATTCCTGAGACTGATAGTGTAGGTTTTTTTTTTTTTTTTTATCAAAAAGCCTATATTAAAGGAAAGTAAGGAGCAGACAGCAAGATGACTGACAAGGAATGAAAAGGGCCAAGAAAATGGAAGAATGTAATGCCCTGGTGTTGGAGGCAGAACAGCCTAACATAGACAGATGCAACTCACATGTTACATAGCCTGAACACTCCCCATGATGACCTTATGACACCAAGACACAACATCTACTGCCTAGTCTTTCCAACTCAGTTTAAACTTGAGCCCTGTTGCTTTCCCCAGGGGTGAAATGAGAAGTAGAAGGACCCAGGTAGTCCTCATCAACACTACAGACACTTGTGAGCTTAGCAGCTCCTGTGCCTGCCTTGAGCTGAGTTTTGGGAGCTGATGAGCAATTCACACAAAGAAACTTACTGAAAAGTACTCCAGTATATGTCTTGTCCTCTTAATCCATGATCTTTCTTAGCAATATTATCTCCATACTCCATCCATCAGGAAACCCATGAGGCAAGCGGAAAGATCGCACAACATCTCAGCACAGTCAGGCAAGAAAACCAGGCCAATGGCCATGCTTCTTCTGATGTGGTTTCATAAAACAGCCAAACATTTTCTTTAAATGTCTCAGCCCACGCACCTAGGAATGACAGGAGAAATACAACCCGAGTATCTCCTTGTGCACATTCTATGGAAGACAGCAGAGAGCACTTACACACTAAACCGCAACACCAGGAAGCAATTAGGGAGCATAACCTGAGCAAAAAGGCACCTATATTTCTCTCTGACATTGCTAGGTACCAGGTCTTGGCCTACTGGTACAAGTTGGCTCCCACAAGGTCTCAGACATAGGCAAAAACCTGTCTGGCAAACTGTTATGCTGGACTGGTACCACTCAAAGCATCTTAACTCCATGCAACCTATAAAAACTGAATGGTAACTAAAAACCAGACCTCAGTGCACCAAGTCCAGAGTCTTGGTCAAGTTAACCTTGTACAATCTGCACTTCAGCTCTAAGATCAACCCTACCAACTTCTATAGCCAAGGCCTCTGAGACATCCACAGGCATTGGTCATGATGACACAGACAAAAGTCACACAAACTCTATACAATTATACCCATGTACCTCGAGCCCATCTTCCTAAACCATAACCTGGGTCACATTTCCAAACAAAAGTCTCTTCATAAAAGGCAATCTATACATTTGTCAGATGTGACTAATCTGCAAGATTTATAAAAAAACCATTATATACAAGAAGCATTGAAATAAAAGCAATACAACATACCATCAGGGGCATAGCAAATCTCTAGCAGGGAAGCTTTTGAGAAAGAGAAAACTGCTTGAAAAGGCTTTGAAACTGTGGTTCTTTCAAAAACTAAATAGGATGTAGGAAAACACAGATAATGTAACAGTGTGAGAGAAGAGTTTAAGATCTCTCTAACTAGTTCAGCAAACACATGGAGATCATACAAGACAGAAGAGAACATCAGACATACTCAACAAGTGAAATATAACTGAGAAACTCAGTCTCTATGTCAGTATTGGCATACACAGTTAGCTGGATAATACTGGAACTACATGCGATGTAAATCATCCAGGAATACAAACACGGAATCCACATGCTCACAAACATCTGTAGAAACTAAAAGCAAATTGACTCCATAGAAGTACCAAATAGAGTAGAGGTCACAAGTGGTTTAGAAGTGTCAGGGCAGGAGCCTGTATAATGACTGACAGGAGGAAGCTCTGATGTCCTGAAACACCGCAAGCTGACTACAGTCCACCACTTACAGTATATCCTTTTTATAAGAAATTTGAAGGAATGATCTTGATGTTTCCCCTGCCCTGGGAAATAAAATGATAAAGCATTGTAAAGATAGCTCAACAGTTACGAGTACTTGCAGGAGACTGGAGATTGGTTTCTAGCACCCAAATCAGGTGCTACACAACTTCCTGCAACCAGTTCCAAGGTATCTTATGCTTTCTTCTAGCCTTTGTGGGCACAACATGCAGGTGATGTGTGCACATACATACACTTAAAGTAAATAAATCAGTTAAAAAATATGATTATGCCTCCACTGCCACTTGGCCAGTCTGCTGTGGCAGACTGTTGCCAGGTCTGCCACAGGGAAGACCCCCATCTCCTAGAGAACCAGTAGCACTCAGGGCATTCGATAAGAATCACCCTCACCTCTAGAGTCCCAGAGCTGCTGGGACTAGCTACCCAGCAAACACAAAAAACCCCACCCTCCAGAATACCACTCCCCTTCCTTTCCTTCTCCCCTTTCCTCCACTGCCATCTGCCCTTTCTGCTGTAGTAGACTCTTGCCAGATCTGCCACAGTGAAGACCCTATCTCCTGATACTTCCTGGAGAACCAGCGCATGAAGGGCATTTGAGAGAATGGGAATCCCAGGAGTAGACCTACACAGGCTTGCAGGACAGAGAAGCCACAGTCAGAGACAGCAAGACCAGCTAACATCAGAACTAACTAGATGGCAAAAGTCAAATGCAAGATCATTATCAACAGAAACCAAAGCAACATGATACCATCAGGACCCAGTTCTCCCACAACAACAAATCCTAGATACTCCAACACATCAGAAAAGCAAGAGCTGGATTTAAAATGACACTTCCAGAGGACCTTGCTATACCTCTCTTAGGCATATACCCAGAGGATTCCCCAGCATACAATAAGGACACATGTTCCATTATGTTCATAGCAGCCTTATTTATAAAACCCAGAAGCTGGAAAAAACACAGATGACCCTCAATGGAGGAATGGATACAGAAAATGTGGTATGTTTACACAATGGAATACTACTCAGCAATTAAAAACAATGAATTCATGAAATTCTTAGGCAAATGGTTGGAACTGGAAAATATCATCCTAAGTGAGGTAACCCAATCACAAAAGAATACACATAGAATACAATCACTGATAAGTGGATATTAATTAGCCCAGAAGCTCTGACTTCTCAAGACACAATTAGCATAACAAGTGATATCCAAGGAGAAGGAAGGAGAGGGTCCTGGTTCTGAAAAGAGTTGATCCAGCATTGTAGGGGAGTACTGGGACAGAGAAATGGGAGGGGGGGTGATTGGGAAATGGGCGGAGGGAAGAGAGCTTATGAGACTGATGGGGGAGGGGACCAGGAAAGGGAAAAGAATTCGGAATGTAAACAAAGAATATAGAAAATAAAAAAATAAAAAAATAAAAAAATCACATCTCATGTTGCCAATACGGCACTTCAAGAAGAATATAAATAACTTCCTTAAATAAATAAATAAATAGAGGAGAACATAAGTCAACAGGTAGAAGCCCTTACAGAGGAAAAGCAAAAATCCTTTAAAGAATTTCAGGAAAACACAAACAAACGAGTGAAGGAACTGAACAAAACTATCCAGGATCTAAAAATAGAAGTAGAAACAATAAAGAAATCACAAAGTGAGACATCGTTGGAGATAGAAAACCTTAGAAAGAATTTGGAAGTCACAGATGTAAACATCCACAATAGAATACAAGAGATAGAAGAAAGAATCTCAGATGCTGAAAATTCCATAGAAAGCATTGACTCAACAGTCAAAGAAAATGCAAAACGCAAAAATCTTGTAACCCAAAACATCCAGTAAATCCAGGACACAATGAGAAGATCAAACCTGAGGATTATAGGTATAGAAGAGAGTAAGAATTTACAACTTCAAGGACCAGTAAATATGTTCAACACAATTATAGAAGAAAACTCTCCTAACCTAAGAAAGAGATGCCCATGAACATACAAGAAGCCTACAGAACTCCAAACAGACTGGACCAGAACAGAAATTCCTCCCATCACATAACAATCAAAACACCAAATGCACTGAACAAAGAAAGAATATAGAAAGCAGTAAAGGAAAAGGGTCAAGTAACATATAAAGGCAATTCTATCAGAATTACCCTGGATTTCTCACCAGAAACTATGAAAGTTAGAAGATCCTGGGCAGATGTCATATAGACCCTAAGAGAACAAAAATGTCAGCCCAGACTACTATACCCAGCAAAACTCTCAATTACCATAGATGGAGAAGCCATGACATACCATGACAAAATGAACTTTCCACAATATCTTTCCACAAATCCAGCTCTACAAAGGATAACAGGTGAAAAATATCAACACAAGGTAGGAAAGCACACCGTAGGAAAAGCAATAAAGTAATCTTCTTTCAACAAACACAAAAGAAGATAGCCACACAAACACAATTCCACATTTCACAATGAAAATAACAGTAAGCAACAATCACTTTTCTTTAATATCTCTTAATATCAATGGTCTCAATTCCCCAATAAAAAGACAAAGGCTATAAGACTGGATATATAAACAGAACCCAACATTTCGTTGCATACAAGAAACCCACCTGAGTGACAAAGACAGAGGCATGGGGTGGGAGGAGGGGTTGGGGGTATTTCAGGAGGGGGGAACTTGGAAATGTTTTAGCATTTGAAATGTAAATAAAGAATATATTCAATAAAAAATTGTATTTAAAGAATACGATTATGATTTAAGGAGATGAAAATGCCTATTACCTTGATATGATCATGACATGTTGTACATATGTACCACATATGAGCTTGTGTGCTTAAATGTGTATGATCATTTTGCTTCATTTAAAATAGGGACAGGAGCAAGGAGCAGGGAAGAAGTGAAAGTGGAAGACAGGAAATAGGCAACTGCCAGTATAACCAGAAGAACGTTTCAAAAAGTTATTAAACTCAAACTGTTTTCACACAATCAGTATTTTGGATAAGAGCTCTATGAAACCTGAATTTACTTCATTGCCACTAACTTAATTTCTACAGAAAAATATCATCTAAATAAAAAGAATCTTTTTAAAAAGCTATTTAGTTTTATTTTTGTGTGTGCATCATGCATGCACCGTATGAGTGCAATGCTCACAAAATCCAGAAGAGGTCATCAGATAACCCAAGTCTGAAATCAGATGTAGTTGGGGAGTCACTGGGAGTAGGTACTAAGAACTGAGTAAAACACATACTTCACAAGGGCAGGAGAAAATTCACTTTGAAAAGCAAGCAGTCTAACTGAAGTTCAGCTATTTGGCAGGGTCACTGAAACCCCAGCCAGAGTTCTGCATTCTGTGTCAAACTGTGCAAGATCGAAATAAGAGTTAGTGCAAGTAGCCCAAGTCTGAAGTTGCTGAAATGCACCACAGTGGCTTCTATAATCCTTTGCAAACAGCTGAGAGAGTAGCATCGACTCACTCACTCACGGCTTACACTGATGACACATTATGGGCAAACAATATGTCTGAAGATATCAACAAATCCGGAGATCTCCCCACATAAAAGCTCATTTGGTGGGGGGAGGATCTTCCAAGAACAGGGATATCCTTGAAATTTCAAATGAATGTCAGGATCACCTGTCAGTGAGAGAGCATATCTGCTCCTTGAGTTTTATGCATTAAGGAGAAAATTCACTTTGAAAAGCAAGCAGTCTAACTGAAGTTCAGCTATTTGGCAGGGTCACAGAAACCCCAGCCAGAGTTCTGCATTCTGTGTCAAACTGTGCAAGATCGAAATAAGAGTTAGTGCAAGTAGCCCAAGTCTGAAGTTGCTGAAATGCACCACAGTGGCTTCTATACACAACTAATATGTCCCTTAGCTGATATCAACTATGTTGCTGAACACCTAGCACTTTAGACAAAGACAGCAGTTTTAAAAATGTTTCCTAAGAATATGAAATTATTAAATAATGTCAAGATCAATGCTCTGCTACCCAATCAGAGTTTAATTGTATGTTAAAAAGTTTTACATTCCTACTTGGTCAATCTCCAGTGGCTAATAATGGTTCTCATGCATATACTTTACAGAAAGTGATTTCAGAAAGATGAAAGTTGATGTAATTTTATAACTTTCCACAAAATATCCGCACATTGCCCTAGTAGTTCTAGTAGTAGTATTTAAAACAAAAACCTTTATTTTCAATAAACTATATTTTAATAATTATATTAGCATATATTAATTTTATATAGCTGGTTTCCTTATGACATTTAAATAAATATATACAATATATTCTACTCATATTCCCTCCTATTACTCTCTCTGGTCCCTCTCCTTCTCTTAGTGATCCTCTTCATCTTCCCAACTGGCTTTCTTTTGATCTTACAATTTTTTTCATGACCTAATGAGTTTAATTAGAGTTGCTCACATCAGCATGCAAGGCTACTTACAGAAGGACAGGCCATTTACCAGCGGCTACATCACCAAAGAAATTATATACGTTTATTAGACACAAATAAGTCATCTATCAATCTATACTTGGTGGTTTTAAAGAATCCCAGATAGATTTTCCTATGGTCTTCATTTGTCCTAGCTCCTGCAATGGAATCCAACTTAAATCCTGGTCACTCTTCAAGCTTGCAGGACAAGATGCTACAGTTTAATGAACACCTAGTCCAGGTGCTATAGGACCCAATAGACTTTCTATTACATGGAACCAAGAATATTGCAGACAAGAAATTTATCTAAATATTTAAAAGTCTATTTCTGCTAGCCCCAATAACAGAAATCCAATACGGTCTGTTTGCACATGAGCAAATGTCTTTGGGATGCTTGGGAGAGCAGAGAGAGCATTGGCTTGTTCCTGGACTCTCTGGCAACTTTCTGATAGGTTTCTTTACGGATTAATTCCTACAAGAGGCAATTAAAGTGAAAGTCTTCTGATGTGCTGGAAGTTGAGATAAAAATGAGAAAAACTCCTAACATACTTGAAGTTTGTTGAAACATTTTAATTGAACATATGACTCTTTCCAGAGACAGTCCACCTGGTAGAGCTCCTGATACCTGGAAAAGTGCAAACACTGTTGGCAAGCTGCAGACTGGCTCTGCAGCATCACCTTCCAACACTTCCAGCAAAAGAAGCATTCTCCCTCCAGAAACTACTTTCTTGAACAAAAAGGAAGAAGAAAAAAAATTTTTTTAAAAAGTAAGTTTTAAAGTTTTAGTCTTTCTTCTTCTTCTTCTTCTTCTTCTTCTTCTTCTTCTTCTTCTTCTTCTTCTTCTTCTTCTTCTTCTTCTTCTTCTTCTTCCTCCTCCTCCTCCTCCTCCTCTTCTTCCTCCTCCTCCTCCTCTTCCTCCTCCTCTTCATTCTCCTCCCCCTCCTTCTGCTTCTCCTTTTCCTTCTCCCTTTTCTACCTTATTATCATGGATTAAAAAGTAATTGAAAATCTTAACTATTAAAAAAATAGATCATTTTCTCTTTGGCTAAAATGTGCCGGCTGTGTTTTTTTGGTTTTTTTTTTTTTTTTGGTTTTTTTTTTTTTTTTTTAATGTGCAGTGCCATCTAGCCTGCAGTAGTAGCACCTGGTATGATGTCACAAGTTTAAAAAAAATGCTAAAATTCTGATGTGGTGTGACAGCATTTGAGTAAGTCGCACAAGTCTCTTCTTTCTCTCAGATGTGAAGGTGTTTCTACATCTTGGGTCCACATATATTTTGTGTATTTCTTGTCCATGTTACTGTTTATTTTTTTTTAAAAAGTGTTGCAATAGAAATAGCTCACTGAACCAAAAAAAATTGAAAGATTCATTTTTTTAATTTTTAAAAATTGTATTGTGTTTGGATGGGTATTTTGTTGTTTGTTTTTGTTTGTCAGCTTCACGTAAGCTAGGGTTGTTTGGCAAGAGAGATCTCAATTGAAAAATTACCTCTATCAGATTACCTGCAGGCTGGGGGGGGGGGATTTTCTTGATTAATGATAGATTTGGGAGGGACAAGTCCACAGTGGGCAGTATCACCCATGTAGTACATGGCCTTGGATGATGATCTAAGAAAGGAAACTGAGCAGTAAATGAAGAGCAAGCATTTTCTTTCCTGACACTATGCTTCAGTTTCTGCCTTCAGGACCCTGTCTTGCTTTTACCAAAGTGATGGCGTAATAATTTCTAAGTCAAATAGTCATGGTCTTCTTCACAGCTATGGAAGCCTAATTAGGCTGTGTGGACATGCCTAACTGTGAGTACTGAATCATACATGGCCCACAACATATGTGTGCAAAGGTAGCAAGATAGCATTGTAAAGATTTTCTTGCACAGTAATATGGTATCAAGTTTGTTTTTCTGTTGTTATGATGAAGTAGCCCAACTTGAGAGCAGGGGTGTTTGTTTCGGCTTAAGGTTCGGGAGCACACAGTAAGGCAGGGAAGGCAGGGCAGCAGAAACTGAGCTAAGTAATCACAGTCAGCAAACAGCAAACAGGGAGGGGTTATAAAACCGCAAAGCCTGCTCCTAGTGATGTAATTCCTCCAGCAAGGTTCCACTGCCTCAAGGTCTTATTACCTTCCCAAGCACCACCAACTCTGGAGAGTAAACATTTGAAGACATGATCCTGTCAGGGGACACTCCCATTCAAACCACATTGATTCCAGAATGAAATTATTCAGAAATTATTCCAGAATAGTTATCTCTTGTATGACAAGTGTTTTTGTCTGCTGAGATATCTTGCTAGCCTAGTTTATAATTCTTAGAACAATTTATACATGTAGACATTTTCTTTCCAAAACACGTATGAATAAGTCAAACCTTATAATCTAATGATTTGCATTAGGAAGAGTAGAATTCACGACTTTGGGAAGACACACAGGACACAGATACAGTTAACCTTTCTGCTACCAACCTTTGCATGTTTTCTCTAAGACTAACAAATCCCAGGCATTTTCTTCCCATCCATTCCTGAATATTCATTCATTTGTGTCAGTCCTGGGCACACTTCGTATTTCTTCTGCTACAGAGAATGCTCTTTGCTTCTCTCAGTTCTTATCCTATCTACAAGTTGAGGCATAACTTGGGTATCTCATTGCCATGGAGGATAAAGTGAATGATGGGAGACAAAAAATCATTCACAGGACAAAGCAAATTAATGAGACTGACGGTTTAGAATGTGTTAATCACAAATTACCATTCCAAGATGATCATGCAGCACTAAACAAAACCAAGCAAATTCAAGAAAAACAACAAAACTCTGTCATTACAGAATGAAATAAGATAGTATGGTAGCCACCTATAAGAGGATCTTAGGTCCTGGATCTGGATTTGGAAAGAAACCATGGAAGCAGGAAGTAGGAAGCAGTGGTTAGTTTCTGATGCTTCTTGTGCACAGACTTTGGTAGAGAGCAGGTACCACAGCATGTGGTTAAGGGAGCAACATCCCCAGCTGTTCCGTCACTGGGATCTTTCTGGATACATTCAAAGATGAGAATGGAGAATCACAATGGAAATAGGACCTCTACAATGCAGCCTCTACAACAGACAAAGCCAAAGGTGATGACAGCTACATATTGGTAGCCACAGAGATGATGAACACTGACACATTGTGGACAGGACCTCAACCTAGGACCCTAGGATGATGAGGAACATTGAGCACATGGAAAAAAAGTTTAGTGATGATAACCAGATATTTGGACTGAGCAATTAGAAAAATAATTGTCACCTCAAGAAGAGGGAGCTCCTGCAAAGATCAAGTTTAAAAGGAAGAGACCAGTGACAGGCCTAGTCTTCTTTAAAAGGCGAGAGAACAAAGAGAACTTGTCTTTGAAGAGTATTTTTGCTCTAAAAACATTTGGTCCCAATGAACTCTTTAACATTATACACACTCCTTGTTTACATAGCTGGAGACTCGTGTCCTGTCATCCCACCTCATTAGGAGGCAAATTTGATACCCTGAAATCATTCAAGACCAACACTAGGAGCAAGTACTAAGCAAAGAAAGCACTGAGTTGATTATCCAAGACAACTGGCTAACAACTTGAAAGGATTTAGGAAATGAAGACACCAACTAATTTATTGATATGTAAGTTTCTAGTTATCTCCACAGTGAATATTCATTGACAGTAAGATTACTAATTTTAAAAATCATGAGACATCAGGATTCAAATCTATTTCCAAAAACCTTCTGGGACAATGTTATCAAAACTTCATTGAGCATTATATATCTCTGAGCAAATAAGAAGATATAAACCTTTGTTCAGAATACATGGTAGCTGAGTGGAGAATATATACTAGACTTCAGGTATGGGACTTATGAGGTGGCAGGTATAGATGCTTGCCACTGAAGGAGCATAGGGGGCAGAGTTCAGTCACTGGGAACCACAAAATGAAAGGAGAGAACCAATTCTCCAAGTTGACATCTATAAGCAAGAATGCTGAGTCCTACCCCACCCCACGAAATATATACACATATATTTTCAAATTTAATTCACAAATAGCTCCACTGAGCACTTCACGTTTGCTTTCCACAAGGCAATTTATATCTGAATTAAAGATGGACTCCTTGAATGATGTCTGTCAATTTGCCTGTCAATAAAGTTGACATCACTCCAAACGTCAAATGTTACAAAAAATTATCTGTGAGAAACTCTGCAATTTTTTCCTATAGTATTTAATGTAAATGTAATATTTTATGTTTTTTCCACGGTTCTAAATATGCTGTATGGCTAAACAGATAAAATGAAAAAGTTTCAAACAGAAAAAGTTAAGAGAACAAATGAAAAATGTAAGTGCCACCCACAGCACTCTACCCTTCAAGTCCTATGAGGCTGCAAACACTGAGGGTATAAATGTACTAACGCCACTCATAGCCAGTGACTGCTAAAGTCTGACTTCATACAGCTTTAGGTTCTATCACACAGATTAAATCAGACATACACTGACTTCCCTTCCATTGTTTTCACCAGTGCACCTCATTTTATGTTCAGGTTTCAGAATTTAAGCACACAAGAAAAAAATTGACTAAGTGCATTAAAATGTTCTCATTTGCATCCACTTTAAATAGAGCCAGAGATGTGCTCCATTTTTTAAGTCAATTCAGTCCTTATCAACTACAACATGCAAACACACACACACACACACACACACACACACACACACCTATACACATAAACACATTCCTTCTGCAATCCTCAGTTAAGCAGACCAGGCAGCATTTGAGAGGGACTTCCCATGAATCTACTAAAACTCCACTGCAGCCAATAAAAAATTAAAATATGTGTCCCCCAGGACTAAAAAGCAGAATTGAGGCTGGGAAGACCTCATTATCAATGCAAGGGGCAAACACAAAGCCAGATTTGAGGTGGGTTCCTTTTTAATATAAACTGACATTTCTTATAACCTCTGGCCCATGAGCCTGCATGTCTGATATAGATAATTTCTCCAGAAATTGAGAACAGCAAATCTGTGTGGAATAGCATTAAATTGGGGTCGAAAATGACAGACAGTTTCGAGTTCCTGTTTGTCTCTTCATCCATTCTGCACAGCTCTGATTGTATTTTCCTGCACAGGAGACTAGGGGATATTAATAGGATGGTTTGATAATTATATGTAGAGGGTACAGAGGCAGTGTCCGGATTGTGACTAATGAATATTGTCTTTTCAAACTCTGTCAGCTTTCCTAAGCTGGGAAACAGCATGAGATTACTAGGAAGCAAACAGATTCAGGTCAGCAACCCTCAATACAAAAGCTCTACTTGTAACATATTTGTAACAGTGAGAAAAGCAATTGTCCATGAATGCTTGGTGAGCCAAAAGCAATTAGATTTACAAAAAAAGCAGAAAAAGTGTTAGAAATACGTTAAAAAAAAAAAAAAACACGTGGAAACCCTATTCCCATTACTGAGGTCCATCAGAACTGATGGTGTCTGGATCCAAACATACCAAACTTGTTAAAAATAAACAGCATCATTTTTATTCAAGGTGACTAAGGAATAAAGTTGGTGCTTTCCACTTCCCTGGTACTGTGACTAGGGCATGTGGGAATGCATTTAAGAGGCAAATTCAAATGTGTCAGAGAACGTAGGGTTTAAATCTCTCAACAAAATGAAATCTGATGTTGTTCCTTTAATGCAAGCTGGGAAAGAAAATGCAACAATTTAATCAGCCCCCAATAGCTAAATGGATAGATGTGAGCAGATAGGAGCAGCCAAACTCCTGGCAGAGAGCAGGAAGGAAAGGAGAGGTCTGCTGCATTATATGTGTACTGCTCTCCCCTGAGGCTCATAAACCCCTCACGCCACTTCTCAATTAATCCCTCAAGTGTTTTATGGCAGACATATACAAGGAGGGCTATAGTTTCTTGCCTATTATATATAAAGAAACAGAAAGAGTCAGGCACAGCATGCTCAAGGTCATCGAGGTGAGAAAGGCAGCAACAGAGTGAACAGGGGTCTCCTTGTTCTTTGTTCTGCAATTCAGACTGCAAAGCACATGTGCCTTCGTGGGATGGACGGCTGGAGACTTCAGAGACTACCATAACAATATATCCCCAATCTGAGCCAACCCATTGCACTTTACAAAGGTTCTTTCCATTTGAATCATTCTTTAGCCCTCACGCTTTATTTTATTTTTGATTGACATACCATACGTATGTTTTTTTTTTTTTTTAAAAATCCCAATTTTCATTTTTTTTTTTAGGTATTGATCAGGAAGGTAGATTCCTTTTACAAGACTGAGCTTTACTCAGTGCTACACAGGAGAGCTATGATTCAGCCAACTAATGCTATCACACTAAAAAAAAAAAATCCCAAAATGTATTTATTAAATCACACAAAGAAATTAAGAAAATGATTAGCAATTATCTTGACAAGAATCCCTTAATTAATTGCCAGCACTAATACCGTGTTATCTTCCCCATTACTAAAACAATGCGACTTCTATTAAAAACTATTCATTAAAGATTCATGCGCTCCGTACTGCACCCCGCTGTTTCATATCTCATGTAGCTAAAGGGCCGCTTCCTAGAGAGGAGGCACTGCTGTGCAGAGGCAACTCCAGCTCTAGCGTTTATGTGGAGAGACTTCATGCTTTTGACTGCTCGCTCCAGAATATCCCAAGGATATCACTTATTAAAGCAAACAGAATTCACACCGGGAGGTTCGACAAGGGCGGGGCCGTCTATGTGTGAACTTGCCCATTGCGTGGCTAAGAAGGCAGCATTTCCAGAAGGCGTCCTGTTGACTTGGGAACACTAAGGTCAACAGAGCCACAGAGTATCCAACTCTGAGCTGGTTATGATGGGAAATATGTTAGACCTTCCAAAGGTTCCCTTCCCCGGCAGGGGAGGTTTACAGGCATATGTCCTAGTGAGGATTACACACTCTTCCCTGGGGGGTCTTACTGCAATACGTGGAAGCTACTTTATTCTTCACAACTAAAGAAACAGTGCTACAAACCTGCAGTGAGTGAAGGACATAAATCCTATATATGTCCATCATGGAAAGAATGCTCCCAGAACACACAAAGTGCAGAGAAGTGGCGACAGACAGACAGACAGACAGAATATGAAGTATCTAATCAAGCTGCCAAAACTGCTTTTGGTAGGACAGGGGTCCTTTTCTTCTGCCATCGGTATCCACTATCCCTGTTTACAGGCAGAGGCAGAGCTCTGCCTAGGCTCGGGTTGGTACAGGGATGGTCTTACTGAGGTAACTACAACTATAGGTTCTTTCCCACATCTCTCCCTAAAAAATGAGCCAAACAGGGAGTGAAGTGCTTCCCTAATTTAAGAGGTACAAACTTTCCACTTCAGTCCCAATTTTCACCCCCACCTCTCCCTCTAACTCACCTTTCTGTGCTTATGAATGGCGACTCGACTCTCTTTTACATCAGAAAGACCAAAAGCCATCTTGCCTGACAGGTGGAATCAAAGCCAAGGAGACTGACCAAAGCACAGTGTACTCCCTCCCCTGGGAAATCTTCTTTCATTTTAATATGTGTTCAGAAGCTGTCCAACTGAATGGCAGGTTTTTATCTCTAACGTGAGTGTTTTGAAGGCCACTTGCATTAGCCCTTCCTCAGAAAGAGCTTCAGAAACCACAACATTGCGAACTGATAATTAAACCCAGCTGCCTGCGCTGTGACTTCAATCATACCCACATGAGCAGAGATTGTAGTGGTCGTGGGTGGGTTTTCTCTTCCATTTCTAGACAACATAATTAACTTTACTAGCCTCCTTAGATTAAATGAAACTCAGAGCTGAAGAATACCATGAATGCCATGAATACTATCCGCACAGCGGAATGTCCTTGGAGCATCAGGAAGCTGAATCTAGGCCAATGCCTTGCTTTTTGGTGTCTGGTCACTTGATCTAATACAGATTAATATCAAACTCGGTAGGAAGGCATGGCTTCAGGTTTCAGCTTCAACAGTTCATGTTAACTAACAACATACAGCTCATGAAAAATTAACCTCTGGGTCTATGAATAAGATGGAGATCACAATATAAAAGAGGCAACTTGGCAAATTTGGCAGTGTAACTACCAAAGCAACATCCAAGTGCATTCAAAGAACTTAGACTAACCATGTATATGTAGCTACATACACACATAGATATTCTGCTTGACACTAAGGTCTCTCATAGTTCAAGTATGTCAATATTGTATCATTTTTAAATTACAGCACCTATACTGAACAGTGCAAACACACTGAAATACAAGCCTTTTCAAGAAGTATACAACATTATTATGGAAGAAAAAAAAAATCCACATTTGATTGCATAAGATTAATGGTTGCATTCTTTCCTAAATCAAATACAAAGAATTATCACACACACACACACACACACACACAAAGTGGCTGAGAGACAAGTGTGACGGTTGATATGCATGTGATCTGGCATTCCAACAGAGTGATTCTCATCCTACTCTCAGAGGTGTTGAATCCTGATGACTTAGAATATAAGCAAATAGGATGTCGTCCTCCTTGGACCACTATTGTATAGGCCACATGTTCAATAATCATTCTGCTACTGTCTTAGTTAGGGTTTCCATTGCTTTGAAGAGACGCCATGACCAAGGCAACACTTTGGGTCATGTGTTTAACTGGGGCTGGCTTATAATTTCAGAGGTTTAGTTCATTATCATCACTGTGGGAGAGGGTGAGGGGACACGGTCGCCTGCAGGCAGACTTGCTGCTGGAGGAGCCAAGAGTAAGAGGTCTATATCTTGATCCAAAGGCAACCAGGAGAAGACTGTCTTCTGCAGGCAGCCAGGAGGCAGATCTCATCAAAACTAGGTAGAGATTGAACATAGAGACCTCAAAGGCTACCCGCACAGTGATACACTTCTCCAATAAGACCACACCTACTAATAGCACCATTTCCCATGAGCCAAGCATACTCAAACTACCACAGTTACCTATCTAAGGCACAAATTACAACTTCATGAGATACTGGCTGTATTCCCTCACATGACACAAATACAGCTTGTCACTGAGTGTGTATCGTACATTGTTAGCATATTATCAGCAGGAATGAGAACTGTAATTTTTTTTTTCATAACTGCTGTGATAAACTCTCCAACGAAAGCAACTCAGTTCAGAGTTCAAGGATGCAGTCTATCATGGCAGGAAATTCTAGGCAGCAGCATCCTGAAGGAGCTAGGCACATCTTGCCATGTGCTCACCAGAGGACCCTTTTCATACAATCTAGGATCCCACCCCAGGAAATGGAACCATCGCTTTCAGGGACCCGTCCATTGCAGCAATGGGGCTGCAAAGCCCCTCAGCTCCTTCAGTCCTTTCTCCAACTCCTCCATCAGGGACCCCTCAGTCCAATCGGATCCTCAGCCCAATGGTTGGCTGGGATCTTCCACCTCTGTATTTGTCAGGCTCTGGCAGAGCCTCTAAGGAGAAGCACTTGCCCGCATCTACCATAAGGTCCAGGTTATGCTTTCCGTAATGTCTGTTGCTGCTTTCAGGATGGGTCTGCTTACCTCAGTCAACACAATCAACTTAATCTCTCATAAGCATGCCCAGAAACTAAATAATACCATGAATGTGTGACTCTTGGTGACTAAAGATCCTGTCAAGTTGTAAATAAACACTGAACTTCACAATGCTTTTATCTGACCTTCCTCCTCCAGACCCCAAATTTTAATTATGAATATAAAGATCTTGATCAGTCAGTTACTGTGTTTCTCATAGCAATTCCAAGAAGAAATTTGTGGACTCAGATATAGACCTATGATTAGCGTGGACCTGATACCTCAAACCAATAATCCCAGGTGTTCCAGATCATTGTAAAGAGATCCTGGATCAAAATAAAAAGTAAGAAGAGGCTTGAACCATCCAGAGACTGCCCAACCTGGGAATCCATCCCATATACAGCCACCAAACCCAGACATTATAGTAGATGCCAGAAAGTGTTTGTTGATGGAAGCCTGATATGGCTGTCTCCTGAGAGGCTTTGTCAGAGTCTGACAAATACAGAGGCGGAAGCTCCCAGCCAACTATTGGTCTGAGCTCTACGGTCCCTGATGGAAGAGTTAAAGAAGGGACTGAAGGAGCTGAGGAGGTTTACAGCCCCATAGAGGGAGCAACAGTGTCAACTGGCCAGACCACCCAGAGTTCCTGGGGACTGGACCTCCAACCAAAGAGTACACATGGAGGAACCCATGGCGCTGGCCGCATATGTCACAGAGGATGGCCTTGTTGGACATCAGTGGGAGGAGAGGCCCTTTGGCCTGAGGGTGTTCGATGCCCCAGTGTAGGGGAATGCCAGGGTGGGAGGCTGGGAGCGGGTGGGTGGAGGAGCACCCTCATAGAGGCAGGGGAAGGGGGTATAGGATAGGGAGTTTCTGAAGGGGAGACCTGGAAAGGGGGAAACATTTGAAATGCAAATAAAGAAAATATTAAAAAAAAAAAAAAGATGCCTCTGAGGAGATAGTTCAGAGATAGAGCTCTTGCCTGCCATACCAAGGTCCTGAATTCAATCTCTATTACCACAAAAGAAAAAAAGTAGATTTTATACAATTACTTAGGTCTATGGTTGTGGAAGATTATCAGCTTAAATGGAATATATGCCCTTAATATGTAAGAACTATGAGAATGTAAATTGTAACATCCTTCATCCCTTAAATGTCTGCTATGTGCTATCCTGAACAAAAATGACAGCAATTTCCATCCTTAACAAGTTTCCATTTTGCTAAAGTGAACTGTCAATAAATAAGGACCACACTAAAATCATTAACCTTTCGTGGATAAAGATGAAGTATTGCAGGTCCAAGAAGTCCAGCAATGGTAGAGGTTGATAAGTGGAGGACCAGGCTTACACAGAAGGCTGTGGGCATAGAGCCCACAAGCAGAGGAAGCCTTACTTGTGATTTGTACATATCTGGTTGGTTTGTATCATTCATTCCTATGACTCCTCGCTCCATTTGAACTGGTTCAGAGATTAGGCTGTGAAGTCTGCGGTGCACTTGACAATTCTGTTCCTATCTCCCAGAACATAGAAACATAGAATGCTAGGCAGAACATTTCATTGCCGCCCGCATTAACAACAACTAGAATCTCTTAAAATCATTTTCTCTGGAATTTGAGGGCAACATTTTACCAGTGTGCAGTCTGACCTTTGGCTCTCTCTGAGTCTCAGGAAGGGTGCCTCCCATCCATCCCTGAGTGGCAGCACATGCTGTACAGGCAGGTTCTTTAAACATGCTTGTTGAGTCTATTAGCTTGTTTTGACCTTACAGAGTGAAACTTATGGTTCCCATTTTACATCTGACGAAATGGGCTGAGATGAGCAAATGGTCTTCCCACAGCTACAGGGTTGGAGCTCCGCCAACGTGAGCTTCCCCACCTCAGCAGGCTGTGACTGGCTGGCAGCTCTGCCCACCCCTTCACCTCTGTCACAGAGTCTTACCCCACAACAATGATACTCTGGCAGAAATCGTGTCCTCCTACCTTCATGAATATTTTGTGTGATCTAATTCATAATCGGATGCAAAATTGATGCTGTATTAAAATAAAAGGTAAATTGGGTGTTATCTGGAATCCTTGGATAATGACCCTTTCTAGTGTTTTTTTCTAACTAGTTTAGGTTGAAGTAAATATAACATTGTTATATAGTTAACAAAACATTTTTAATAGAAATGCTGCTCAACTATACCACAAATACACATTGACTCCTTTCTAAAAACCAGAATGAAGATGAGATATTATCTTCACTACTTGGGATCATCACTGCATCATTAACTATTCACTGTGTTCAAAATGTCCTTGTAGGTAGAGATCTGCCTATCATCTGTCACGTGATCGTAGCGAGGCCTAAATAATTCCACTCACTCCAGTGACTCTATGAATTGTCCCTGGAACACTGAAGCAAGTGAAGAGTATTACCCAGTGCCAGGCCTTTCCACTGTGCTGTCAAATCAGTTAGATCATCATGGTGGGAGACTAATAGCAGTAATGTGGGTGTTGTTGGTGCCGAGAGTATGGTGGTGGTGACGGTAATGGTTTCGGTAATGATGGTTACAGCATTAGTGGAGCTGCTGCTGCTGCTGCTGCTGCTGCTGCTGATGATGATGATGATGATGATGATAATGATGATGATGTAAATGCTGGCTGTTCTGTGGATGGTGGTGATAATATGGTCAAAGTGATGACACTGGTGATGACAATGGTGATATGGTGATGAAGCTAGTGGCACTCACTGGTGGTTTTGTAGGTAGCAACAGTATCAGGTTATTGGGGACTTGCCACTTGGAACAGTGTCAAATAATTTAGGTATATCTCCTCCATGAATTATTTAATGATGATGTCAGGTATGAACTTCCTTTTTTTCATTTTATAGATGAAGAAATTAAAGAGAGGACATAGAGGTCCCAGCATGGCACACGGTTCAGTACAAACACTGTGAGGTTGCTTTACAGAGAGGACAGAACACTCATCATATAGGGATGTTCACCTGCAGAAGACAATGATCCCCTTTTGTTGGCTGCTCACCTCTATTCAGAGTGACAGGGAACATTAGCTGATGTGGATTAGCCAGGGACATTCACCAAACAAATCTTCTGGTTTCGGTGCTCACCTGGAGAAGGTGTGGTGGTGAAAAACTTGGCCACTGTGGCCACAGAGCTTAGGTTTGAATACAGGCTTTCCTATTTCCAACTGATATGATGTTTACTAAGTTACAGAACTGCTCTGTGGCACAGCTTTAAGTAGCTGTGATAATAAATATCTACATCATAACAGCATCCTTGGATCAAAAAAAGCATCTTCCATGCTTTGAATAAGTGTCTGGAAACTATTAGGTGTTCAATAAACCTATTATTTGAATTTCCCAGCCTGCAACAATGGAACAGGGGTAAAACCTGCACTGAGCTTTAAAATCTCAGGCAACTGAAAAATACCATAAAACAGAAGGGAATCAGAGCATAGTCACTGGCGTTTCAGGAAATTTTGATTCAAGAAACCTGGTATCTATTCTCAGCTCCATCATTACACAGAATCATAGCCAGACTCAAATGTGCAGGAGATGCTATTTTTCAATGAGTTTGCCCCCAGTAACTTGGACACACATACCCGTCTTAAAGTAGTTAATGGCAGACGGCATTCAGGTAATTAGCATGTCCCTCTTTTTAAATCTGTCCTCAGCACTTTATAGCAATGAGCCAGTTATTTAGAATAGCTGATGAAACATATATTCCAGATAATTTAATTTTGGTGCTACAACTTTTTATTGTCGACTATTTACAAGATCTTTTCCAAAACTGGTTATGTTATTTCCTGAATTAGTAAGAAAATTACAGGGTAAGAATCCAGTTACAAGTAAGCTATGAACTTCTCCGTGTCAAGTACATAGTGTGAAAAAAATCACAGACACAAAGGCATGATTGCAAGCCCTTAGAGATGAGACTTAGGTCACAGACTGCTACCAAAAACAGGGCAGGAGTTAGCTGGCTTGGGATACCTCAGAAGACAGTACAGACTGGGTTGTTTAAACCAGAGAGATTTATGCCTCCTTCTTCAGAAGGATAAGAAACAGGACAAAAAAAAAGCAAGATGGGAAATTTGGTTTGGGGAGCTCTTGCCTCCTGGACCTTTATACACAAATGGGGAAAGCAACGCCAATGCTGTAAGCTGTTAAACTCTAATCACCTTCCCACAGGCTAGACCTCCACAATGACATTAAGGCAATAGGTAAGGACTTGGACATAAGAGGGTTCTAACTCAACCCATAACAGGAAATGTGTAACTGGTAGGGAAGGGCCATGGGAATTGAGGAGAAATTTAACGGTGATTTGGGTAAATCAGTGTCAGTTTTATAGAACGAACTGAGATAGGCCAACATAAAAACATGAAATTATTCTTTAATTCCCAAATGCAATCTCCTTTAAATAATTTCCCTGCTTCTGAAAATAGCTTTATGAAAGACAATAGTCTTGGAAAACTTGAGAAAGAATCCTCAAGTTTGCTCTGATGCTAATTGTAGGGAAGGAAGAAATGGGTCTTAAGGAGAGCCCTGTGTCTCCTCTTGTGACCGGCTCTGCCTCCTCTTGCAGCCTCCCAATTCAGTTCCTCCCTCGCCACTACCTATACATCTTCTTCCTCTCCTTTGTTCCTCAGATCATCTCAATTTTCAGCTTTCCCAGAAAAATCAGGACAGTTACCCTTTCTTCTGCTAATATACCAGTGCAACATTGCCCTTGCAATCTAGAAGGTCCTGCTTCTCAGACAGATGTTTGCTCCAGTGTTTGCTAAATAACCAGCAGGTGGGATAGAGTGGTAGTTTATCCCTAGGACACTTGCCGAGCATGAACCAGGAACTGGGTTCAACCTCTAGCACCAGAGGAAAAGAAAGATTCAAAAGAGGGGAGATGCCCCAGAACAGCAACAATTTGCTCTTATTTAAGCCAAGTCCTTGAAAAGCTGGAGTCAGCACAAATATCTGCCTCTCTCAGACCCACAGAAGCCATAAAACACAATGTGGAGACAAAGAAACAGAGCAAACTTTTTCCTTAAATTGGTAATTATAATCATACACAGAAAATTAAATCATTTTCCTCATTTAAGAGAAACAGAACTCTGGAGCCTCTTCTGAAGGACCTGGTCTACACCTCTGCCCTAAACACTGTCTACAGTTGGCATCTTCATCCCCCTGGTCTACACAGTCTGCATCTCTTTTGCTGCTTTCTTCTTGTCTCTCACACTTTTCCAGAAGACTCTTGTATAGTCACACACTCAGCCAGATGTTACTGGATTTTGTCCCTCAATACTTCCAAAATGCCCAATTCCATTTTATTGTGACCGGCTTTGCCTGTCACACATGCCTATTGCCTGGCTCCTAAATACCTTGTATAAACTGAACTGTACACATGGTACAATAATCTTTTCCTAACTTTTTTTGTACATGGTATTAATGATGTGATAGTTTGATCATTCTATTTCTAGTTTCTGTGAAACTTTTTCAGGAAGGAAGTCAAATTGGGTCAAAGATTTTCTATTTTTATCACAGTTATAATGGAAGTTTTGTCCTTGATTCTATTTATTGTGTTGTATTACATCTATTGGTTTGTATTCATTGTGCCATCTTTTTATTCTCAGGAGGGGAACGAAATCAATCTAATCATGTTGCTTTATCCTTTCAAAGGCATTGTCACATCTTATTTTCAAATATTTCCTTGACAATTTTTTCTGTTAGGTTCATCAAGAAAATTGGTCCATAAGTCTTTGCTCTTAAGTGTTGTAATGCTATAAAGTATTTTAAATTTCTGAGCTTCATAATAGCTAGATATCCATATACAATATGCACATGTGTGATGGTCAATCTCCATTACCATCTTGATAGCATCACCTTGAAAATGGACCTGTGCAGGATCATCTCAACTAGGCTAAATAAAGTGACAAAAGTGACAGGACCTGCTCCTCCTCTCTTCACATCTCCCTCTCAACTTCATAGTCTCCATATGTCTATGTGTGTGTGTGTGTGTGTGTGTGTGTGTGTGTGTGTGTGTGATGTTTATGTATACTTAATTTTATGTAATTTTTCGTTTGGAATCAACTTAGTCCAGTTGAGCATATGAGCATGGGTATGAACTGATTTGGACAAGAAGATGGACAACTTTTCAACAGCTATCCTCCCCTAAATAGGTAACTATTGTTGCACCAGAAGCCATCAACTGCCAACAGATCCCCAGCTAGGAGTCCCCTTTCCCCAGCTTGGATCCCCTCTCTCCTCTGTGCTGAAAATTGTAACTGGTTTGTTCTTGGGTAGGTCTTCTGTTGGAATCATTGCTGCTGTCAGTTCCTGTGTACAAAAAAAAATGTCATGTCTAAAAAAAATAGCTCTTAAAAGCACCCCTCCCTACCTCTGGCTCTTGCATTCTTTCTGTCTTCTCTTCCAAAATATTTTCTAAGACTTCCTGGAGGAGAAGGTCAGTGGCATAGACAAGGCACTTACAGCAGAGAACTCACAGTATCTTTTATTCTCAGCACTTTGAACCCTAATGAAATAGCCACTATCCATTGAAATATGAAGCTTTGTTAACCAAGGTTCAAATAGATGGATATAACACAAATATTCAGAAGTAAGCTTGACAGTATGAACGTTCAGAAAAACACCACCAATGGTTTCTCCACTAAGGCCTGTAACTTCCCAAGCTAAAGGTTTTGTCCATATTTCCAGTAGCAAGCATGATCTTCCCTGCTGTTGTGCAAGCCTCAAATACAATAAGAGAATAGTTGGCTACCCCACAAACAATCCTGTCCTTATTGTACAGCATGCACATCCTATAGCATACAGAATCCACTGCTGGAGAAAACAAACATTTGGTGTATTTTCTCCCTCAGCGTCCTGCATATCACATTCTAGAACTATGAAAGAAAGCCAACAAGAAGTTTCATATTCAATTCAAAATTGGATTCTGTGTTTTCTACAACCAGAGCAAGGCGAGTGTTGTCTTCAGCAAGTGGCTCTTACCATCTAGTTATGATCAACAACCAAGAGCAATAAAAACACCATGGTCTAGGAGCTTCTGAGAGGTAATCATTGCCTGGAACAGAAATTTCCATCTATTAGTCCTCGAGCTCTGGGAACAGCCACATGAAGTATTTCTGTTCCATCTTCCAAAGTAGAGACCATGGATAGCCACAGACAAAAAAATATCCTAAACAAAGATAATGTTACAGGTCATATCACCTATGTGGCTTCAAGTTATAATACAGAGACATAGCAATAAAATCAGACACATATATCAGCAGAATAAAAGAGCAGACCCCAATATAACTTCAAATAACTATAGATAGCAGAGTTTTGTCAAGGGTGACAAAAGTATGTATTAAAGAAAAGATGGCATCTTCAACAAGTGGTGCTGAGAAACCTGGATTTCAATATTCAGAAAATGAAACTAGATCCTTATGTCTCAGCTTACACAAAGCTAAACTTCAAATGAATGAAGGACGTCAATGCAACACCCAGTAGCCTGAAATTGCTAGAGGAAAAGGTAGGGAGTATATTTAGTTTACAAACACAGGCAAGGACTCTCCACAAAGCTCATTTAACTCATTCAAAAGAATCAATAACTATTTTTTGGAGGGAGATGACTTAGCAAGTGTCCTACTATTACTGTGTTGAGACACCATGGCCAAAAGCAACTTGGAGTCAAAAGGGTTCATGTGGTTTATTCTTCCATATCATAGTTCATCACCAAAGAAAGTCAGAACAGAAACTCAAGCAGGGCAGGAACCTGAGGCAGGAGCTGATGCTCGGACCAGGGAGGAGTGTTGCTCAGTGGTTCACTTAGCCTTCTTTCTTATAGAATGCAGGACTGCCAGCCTGTGAAAGCACCATCCACAATGGCTAGGCCCTCCCTCAACAATGACTTACTAGGAAAATGCTCTACAGGCTGGCCAACAGCCTGATCTCATGGAGGCATTTTCTCAGTTGAGACTCCCTCCTCTGTGGTGATTCTAGCTTGTGTCAAATTGACAAAACCATCACAAATAGCAGGTCAGATTGCTTTCTATACAAGCATGAAATCAATGTAAAAAGTGGGATGTGGCCATACAGGCACCTGTAACACTGTGGGTTGGAAACAGGAGGATCTGGGGCTTGCGGGCCACAAGCACCAGGTTCAGAGACCCCGCCTTAAAGGAATGTATTCCTCCATCCTCCAAGCAAACACCTGTATGCACACACATGTATATACACTACAAATTCACACACTGACACACAGACACACACAGACACACAGACACACACACACATACACACACACCACTCACTACACATATACACTGAGAGAAAAAGAGAGCTATTGCTATTTTTGCCTATTCTATGAACACTCTTCTATGCTTTGGATTCACAAATTGGTTTTGCTATGATGTTCCAAGTATATGTTATATTTAGCTCTCCCTGTGAGAAATACAAAACATGCAAGAGCCATGCAGTTCAATTAGATTTTATGGGAAAGCATTTGATATCTATGTCCCCAGGTATCTTGTAAATATAGTGTGCAGGACATGCCCAAAGATCCTTTCCAGGTCATGCTGCTAGCAGCTTCTCTGTGCCAGAAATGTATGTAATCATGCAAACTGTGGTTGGACCCATAAGCCAGCATCTCTTTAGTCCTGGCTTCTAACTAGTCTAAGTGTCCAGGACAACATTGCATAATTACATGATTGCTTGAATGTACACTTGAAAAGCCTTCAAAGAGAAACAGTTTACTCTCTATAAACATCAGTTTTTCACACCTCAAAGCCATTTTCTAGACAAATAAAAATTGCCTGGAAAATGTATACAGGGCATTTAAGTGGCTCTTGCTGAGGCTTATCGTGGGGTGTGTTTTGTTTGGTTTTGTTTAGATTTTTAACCTATTTATAAACTCCTGCCATCAGAAATCCCACTATAACAATGGTATCTCATTCAGCCTCTATCTTCCATTTTGATTAGAAGGCAAATGCAAACTGCTCTCTACTCTGCCCCACTTTTGTGAGGTTTGGGGTTAGCAAGCGCTTTCAGCCACTGGCAATTGAAAGCTAGTAGCTAGAAAGTAATTTACTTCTTTGAGTCTTACTCTTCAGAGGCAGGACAATCTGAGCACATTTTTTGCACCAAAGACATTAAGGGAGAATTCCTTTTCAAGTGGTTATTCTTGAATTCATTTACTTTTGACACATACAATGAAATCCCAATTCCCCTGCAGGCTGCGGGGTCTTTGTTTCCTATTTTATGCACTGTCTATCTCTCTGTATCTTTGAAGGAACAGCTGCAGAAGTCTCAGAAGCTCACAAGTGCTTCTTCACGGTGGGCTATTACCATCGGAACTTAACTTTCTGATGATTTCTCAATCACCATTTTGCGGTTTCCTTTTTAGGGGACTGAAAAGCTAAAGAAGAGGCTCACTCTTTCTGAGAGTTGCATAAAGCAGCTGGATCTTTGGTGAGTGCCCTTTCAAGCAACAGAACTATTTCTGATCAACGGGCCTATGATGTATAAGGTCACAAACACCTAAAACATCTCCTCAGATCTATAATATACTCCTATTGTCTAGGAGGAATGAGGAACCTTAAAGGAAAGTGAAAAAAAGTGTATACTGCCCAGTTAAATATGGGGCCACTAACTAAATACATAAGGAGAGTCTTATAAAGCAGGAAAAACAGCAGAACAGATCAAATCCACATCCATCAAAAAGGCGCATGGCTCCACGGTCAAAAGGCAGAACCACATTAGCACCACAAGCTCATCATTTGAGTCCCCCATTACTCTCGCTTACAAGGACCTAGAGCAGTTTATTCAATCGCTGTCTGCCTCTATCGTCTCATCTCTAAAATAAGGATGATAACAATGACTCTCTTCACAGAGCTGCTATAGTGATCAAATGTGCCAAGATGTGGAGCAGTCTTTCACATGATTGAGAGGCACATGCAAACACCATTGTCTAAAATACTCCCCATCTCCTGTGGTACAGAGCCAATTCCCGAGACACTGTCCCTACAACACATGAAGCTGGAGGTTGCCTCGAGGCTTAGCTTTAACACTGCAATGGCCAGCCCTCTCCATCCTGTCTTCTCTGCTTGTGCCCCATATTCATCCATTTCAATACAGAAAATATAACCCGACTCACCGTGATTATTCAATCCTTTTGCAACTGAGACCAGCCTGGAGGAATAACTTTGAAGAATCTACAAACAAAAATCAGCTGACTATTATTCCCTTTCCTATCCTTAGACCTTTTTGGTCTGTGTTTTGACAAATAAATCTCTCTCAGTTTGTCCCTCTCCCTTCAAATGTTTTACATTCAAAATGTGACTGTTTTGCTTGTTTTCAAGCATGACAATGCGATTTCAGTATCAGAGAAGTCATGTTTTATGATAGAGGGTACAGCTTGGTTCAAATATCTCCATCTAAAGCTATATTTCAGCATATTCTGGAATCCGACTCCTTATAACCTTAGTCTTCAGAATTCTTGTTTTAACCTGAAAAACAAACAGTACATAAAATAATGTCTCAACGTCATAGGAATTTCACAAAATACTTCAATTACAGGACCCTGGCATAAATTTCAACCAGTGATAATAGCAAGTGTTTGGTGTATGTGTCTCTGGGGAATGATCTTCCAAGGAACTGGTAGTGGGGCTAACATATACTGTTCCAGGACAGAGAGGTTTGCCTATGGTTTAAGCCTGGAGACACAGACAGGTGTTTGTGAATGATTATCAAGCAGAGGCATCAGACACCTCAGTCCAGCAAGCACAGGAAATGAAAATGTCTCCCCACATACTGGTACACTAGAAGACATAAGGAGAAAGAGGCAGCTCTTCTCTAAGAAACAACCACATCAAAGGCAAATGTATCCTAAGGAGATTAGATAAGCAGATTTGCATCCCACCAGTTTGATTCTATAATGAGCCAATGCGAAAAGAGAACTATTTTTTTCAAACATCCATCACAATCGCATCTAAGTCCTACAGTCACCCATGGAGGAAAGGAGAAGCAGCACAGCCCAGACTGCACCCTCGCATCTGTTAACTAACAGCTTCAGTACAATCAGAGATGGAAGCATCGAAGGCCTGGGACTCTGGAAGATCCAATATCACATAGATGTGCAGTCCATACAGAGGAGAGATCATCCAGAATTATTGCTCAGTGGTGTGTGGAATCTACATTTTAAAGCTAACTTATATTCTACTTAAATGTTTAAAAAAAAAGATCTGGTGTATAAAGAGAGCTTTTGACTTACAATGACTTTGACCACTCCTGTGAAACTGCCAGGAATTATCTAAAAGGCACCCTAATTTGGTGCAAAGTCACCTCCCAACAGCTGGTGATTCTATCACCAGGAATCAGGCAGGAAAAGCAGGTCAGAGGAGTGAGAAAGCTATGGTGGGGGCAGGGGCAGGATGCTAGAGACAGCCAGAGAGGCATTGCTGTGACCCCTCTTAGCTTCTGAAAGGACACTGTGTCAAATGCACCCTTTCTCCTTGTGAGGATTCATAGGAAAGGTGCAGAGCAGACAAAGAAGCAAGACAACGGAATTGGAAGTCTTCCGATGACAAATTATTAATGCTTTCTCTTTGAGAAATTGCAAGCAGGCAGAAAAAGGTCTAACCTGAAGAGAATGATCAAAGACTGAAATCAAAGCTTTGATGCCCAAGTTGCTTTCGAGCCCCCTAAGCGCAGAGGAGCCAGGATGCAGCTGGGAGGACTGTTAGTGCCAAATACATTTTGGAATGAGTTGGTGACTTAATCCCTGGGAGGATACAGGAGTGGGATTAGGCAGTGATTAGCTGCCTCTGAATTTTAGTGATGACATTTAATTTGAAGCTAAATATTTATATTTCATTGTTAGCAACACCCCCAGAGCTTTGTATCTTTAAAAACATATGCCAATGCAAGAGACGGGCTGGGAAGAATGTTTTATTTGGTGAAAAGTTTGTTTTCTCAGAAGATTACATGAATGATTGAGCTATGTGGTATGGCATAAACATCAAGCTGTCCGTGGGAGAAGACTGAGCATGTAGCCACAGCTACACATACGTTTTCAGAGAGATGATGACTCGTTCCCAGACATGCCGACTCAGAAAAATAAACCTAACTTTTAAACATAAGTGTGCATCTCACATATAAAGGCGTATAATAATCAGGGACAGCTAAGTAAAATCCTGATTAATCCATTAAGTCAGCTCATTCAATGCATGCATTTCAAGCTCAATTGGCTTCAGGTCCCTTGCTGGGGGGCAGAAACAAAGGAGCTTAGACTCTGTCCTGTCTTCCAAACCACCATCCAGCAGTCACAGAACCTGAGATTTTGAAGTGGTCTTAATTGTTTTTTCCCTATACTACACACCCTATTTTCACAAATCTCCTTTATGCAAATCTGAGTGGCCATAATCTTGTTGTATATCTTTAAAGAATAAAAACTTTCTACTTCCCTGGGAAGACAGTTCATCCTGATCAGATAGAACCCATGCAAAAGCCATGTGCCATCCCAGAGCACAGGAAGCAGAGACAGACAGTCCTTGGAGCAAGCTGTCTAGTCAGCCTACTAAGAGTCAACAAAATGGTGAGCCCCAAATTCAGCAAGACATGCATGCAACACTTCAGGCAGAGTTAGTCAGGAAGATACTGGAGGCAATACATTCTGACCTTCTTCCCTCCCCTCAAACATGCCCATGCACTGTCACATACACATGACTACACACATGCAGAGATGTATACATATATGTTCATACATAGCACATACACATGCAGCTACAAAAGGGAGAGAATATGTTTAATTGGAAGAGCTAGAAACACATCCATACAAAACCCTGCTCACTAGGAAAGTAAGAGAAACAGCTAAATTAAAGTCATACCCCTATTAAGTAAGCCTTGTAAATTAGACTGCACATATTTCCACTTTTCTATTTTTTTGTGCAGCGAGGTATATAGCTGTGTACACTTGCAGTGTTCATGAGAAGGTATCAAAAGTGAGCCTCAGTGAGAACATTGAATCTTGCCTACAAATCTCTGGCTAATTCCAAAGACAGAATTTCACAGAAGACACAGCAGGAGCCAGAAGAACCAAGAAAGACACAGTGGGAGCCAGAACCCATGATAAAATATCCTGGAGGTTTCTATTCTGCCTAACCTGGTTAATTCCTCCAAGACTCAAAGTGCTAACTAAGAACACCCTGTGCAATGTAAGGAAATGAGACTGTGTCTTTCTTTCTCTTTCTTTCTTTCTTTCTTTCTTTCTTTCTTTCTTTCTTTCTTTCTTTCTTTCTTTCTTAATTGTTTATAGGGTTGTGGGATTTTAGTATTTTTACTTTTTTATTGGTTATTTTATTTATTTACATTTCAAATGCTATTCCCCTTCCCAGTTTCCCCTTCACAAACCTTCATCCCCTACCCCTTCCCCTGCCTCTATGAGGGTGCTCCCCCACCTATCCACCCACTCCTGCCTCAGTGCCTTAGAATTCCTCTGCACTTGGTCATTGAGCCTCCACAGGACTAAGGGGGCTCCCCTTCCAGTGATACCAGACAAGGCAATCCTCTGCTACATATCCAGGTAGAGCCATGCCCCCACCACCACCACCACCACCATGTGTACTCTTTGGTTGGTGGTTTAGTCCCTGAGACCTCTGCAGGGTCTGGTTGGTTGATAGTTTTCTTCCAATGAGATTGCAATCCCCTTCTGCTCCTTCAGTCCTTGCCCTAACTTCTCCATTGGGGTACCTATGCTTATTCTGATGTTTAGCTGTGTGCATCTGCATCTGTATTGGTCAGGCTCTGGCAGAGCCTCTAGGGGACTGGGTCTTTCTAAAGAAGGGAGAGACTTCCAGTGTACTATCATTGGAACTCAGCGATGGGAAGCATGTAACACTTGGAAAGTTTTCTACTATAGGTGCCCTAAGGTAATCCATTACTATTCTTCTGTATTTAAATATTGTGAACACAGAACAATTAATGAAATTCTTATTCTCTAAAAAATATGATGCTTAGATGAAACACATCTCACAAAGAATTCAAAATACTTTAAAGGCAATGAAATATTTGTGACTTAAAGCCTTAGAAGGTACTTGATCACTCCACTTAAAATTTCTCGACTATTAAAAAAAATGTACTTCTGTAAGACAAGGTGAAGTGGCTTCATAACACTTTGTAGAATAATGGAATGAATGTGTAAAATCTTCCAAAGAAAAGCAGAGCCACTGGGTACAGGTGCCCTCATTCCAGGGTCTCAGCACTTTATTCCTGGGTTATGTTTTCCACTTAATGAAAAGCTTCTTTCTTCTTCTATAATACATAAATGACCACATTATATAAGCCACTATCTATAATTTCATGTTTAAACTATCACATTTTCTCAGCCTTTATTTTCCTGCTATTTCAATAGCTCTTTTGTTGATTGACCATAGAAATACATTCTTTAGTCAAAAACAGAACATTTGTCATCATAATGCAAATATAAAATTTTAATCATGGTTTTACAGAGAGAAAACTGTTCAAGTTACACTCCTGAAAAAGATTGGTTTTCTCCTTGAATTGGACCATAGTTGAAAAGTGAAATCACTAAATGAAAACAGAAAAGACTGAGTTATATTTTCTCAGACCTGCCCACCACACATCTCCATTTGCATTTCTATGCATTTTATTCTGTTTGAAGCAATCCTTTTGTTTGTTTCCTTTGACTGTATGTCTTTCTCTCTCCTTTTACATTGCCATCTTGTATCAGGATGTCCTCTATCAAAACCCTTAGATCATCCCCATCATTCTCAAAGTTAGCCATGAACTTGCCTTCATTTGACAAGTCTTCAGGATCTTCTGTATCCCATGACCAAACACCACAAATATAACTAAGGTAGCTGAGCTTTGCCTGAATGCTTTGACTCTGGGTAAGTACAAATTTTCATAGTAACATCATACATGAACATTTCCTTCTTTCTATATAAGAATGAGTCAAGAGCTATGGCCACATGTTTTCCCAGTCTTTACCCACATCAGGACCAAGATGCTTAGTATAGCCTCCCTTTAGTCTTCTAGGGAGCTTAGAACTGAAGTGCCACTTCAAGGATATCACAATGACTATGCTACTGATGACAGTGTACAAAAGAGTGAAATTTCCACACAAATTGTATACCTCTTTACTGTGCACAGTAACTGTGGATATTATATAAATAATTGTCAGGTTGTATTATTTAAGCCATAAGGAGAAGAAAAATGCATTTATTTATCTGTTTTAAATTATTTTCAACCTTCAGCTGTCTGAATGTATTGAACATGTTGACAGGGACTGCTGACTTCTTCCCCACTAAACTGCAATGTGCCAACCAAAGCAATTGGCCCATAGGCCATAGGGAAGATCCTGTTCTCTTCAGTAACCCGGATGTTCTTCAGTTAGCTTAATTATTCTTACTTAAGTCACAGAATTGCTTTGACCCTTCAACAAGGTTGAATATAACAGAAACATCTCAACATTATAGAAAATGCACGATCCTGGAGAAGATTATTTGTGATAAATGAAAGCAGAGATCACCACAACTCACAACAGAACAAAATACAACATCTTTCCTGTTGAACTGGGGAAAAAATATTCCCTAGTTAAGTTACATAACTAAACCCTCAGTTAAGTATTCCTTAGCATTCAGTCTTCAAGCCATTTTTAAATCATCCCAACAACTTCAACAAATGTTTCCTCAAACTGCAGTCAGGCTCTCAAAACTCCAGGTCTTGTGGGCTTTCTTTTCCTGCTCCTCCAAGTCCCCAGTCTCCAGCACTGTCAGCTCCAACAGATTATAATAATGTTATTTTCACACTTGCCTTCTGTGGTTTGCCATCTGATTCAATAAATGGGTGTGCTGAGCTATTACTGTCAGCCCATAAAGGGAGTCCAGAAGCCATTGTTCTTTAGCAGAGATGAGGAGACACCTACTTTATCCCCACCCACATATTGCTGCACCGTCTCATTGTCCCTGTGTCACACAGTCATAGGAAACAGTGTAGACACCCAAAGCACTTTACTCTTGAACAAGAAAAGAGACTTTCCTTCTTTGAAAGTTCAAAGCAACTGAAGCATCTACAGGATGCCATGTTCAGCCCTAGTACTAACTGCAGGTACAATCAGGGGATTCCCAAAACCATCCTCAAAGTTAATCATTTGCTACAGGGACCCATGAACAGAGGAAACTATTGCACTAAAACTACAAGAGGAAGGCATGGATACTTTTGAGTTTGGAGAAATACCAGAATTAAAGCTCATATTATCATTTCCCCATGGTGGTAATAGAAATCAGCCTCTTGGAACTATTGTGATCACATGAAGAGACTCTCACCAGTAGGATAGCTCATGCTAGCTCCACCATTCAAAGTCATTGATGGGGATCTATTACTCAGGATGCTGCTCCTGATATCCACAGAATTGGATATCCATAGAATTGGCTTGAGGTTCTAGAACAAGACCTCTTGATAGCCACCCAAAGCCCAAATCCTTAGTCACACTGTTAGTCTCTGTGGTATACTAAGAACTTTAAGACAAGTTGGGTGTGTGCCAAGACTCTGCCTTGTTACTTCATTAGCTTATCTGGTGATCCAAGCTCTCCAGTGAGGAAAAGGCAGCTACTGAGTATATCATTTTAAGACCTTAAAGAAAACCTCACAGAAGAAGAAGTCAAAGGGCAGAAAACTCTTCGATAAGGTTAATTTCTTTAACACACATTTTTAGTTTCTCTTAAATCTTTAATTTGGAGTACTTATCTCCAACTTACATGCTCATGTACCTATGGCCATTGCTATTTGGAAGGTCAAAAGATACTTATTTAAAATAGTGGATGATAAAGCTAGTTTATCTGAGAACATGTGGATGCAGGGGCAGTGATAGTGGGTGTGGAAGGCAGCGTGTTTCCTAGTCCAAAACCAGATTATTAGGATTTGATGGGGGCAGCAGATTTATGTGTCAGGAGTTGAGAACTTGACATATTAGGCAAAGAGAGGGACTATTACCAAATTCCAGTACTTGCCATTAAGTGGAAAGACAGACATGTTTGAACCTTGGGATTAATACAGGAAAAGAAGCCTTCACAGATCCCTTAGAGGTAGCCCTCAGCACTCCAAGACCTTGCATCAGCAACGATTTGCTGACTACTAGACCAGACCTCCATCGCCATTAATTTATGTGTTCTCAGATGTCTGTTAAAGTGCTAATAGATAATCAAGAAGCAGCTATGGATTCTTTGTTTAACTCTGTTTAATGAGAGAAACAATGGAAAAAATCTGATTGGAGGAAAAGAAAAATGTGAATTATAAAAATCACAATGAGGATCCAAAATAACAAAGGAAACCTTCTCTAGAATGAAAATCTTGGCTAAATGCTCATTAAGATACAGGATGCTCAGGAGCAGAGTGAAATAATAGAATGTTCTAAGGGGGATGGAACATTCCACCTTACTAGGAGATTTGCTAAGTACAGATGTAGTCAAAAGTTTCAGGAAGTCCCTGAAACTGACACTAGGCCCTTGTTCTCTCAAGCACATATAAACCTGGGTAGCTGAGAAACATTCTTTGGACAACCCAACTGCCTACAAGAAGCAGACAGAGGCTAGCCTAGATGGCACCTGGAAGAGGCAGAGAACAACTGACCTGCCAGTGGAAGTCAGTCTCTGATCTGTTGAGTCCTCTGCATATGCAGTGTGCAGTGCGCTCCGAGTTTCCATCTTCCATGAGCTGTCACCAATGCTAGGATAAGATTTGGTGAAGAGGCTGTCTGGGGGATCGTTTCTGCTTCTGCCAAGTCCCCAGTACAACTTGCTGGTGGTATCTATCCATATTTACGTCTGTCGTGCCTGGGTGTGTCATGTTTGCTCACATCTCAACCTCTCAACTACACTCCTCTCCAGTATACACTATAGTAAAATAACATAAGGGCTGGAGGCATGGCTCAGCTGTTAAGAGAACTGACTGCTCTTACAGAGGTTCTGAGTTCAATTCCTCGCAAAAACATGTTGGCTCTCAGCCATCTGCGATGGGAGCCAATACCCTCCTCTGGTGTGTCTGAAGGCAGTGACAGTATACTCACATATATAAAATAAATAAATATTTTAAAAAGTAAATTAATTGTATATGGGATGGATCCTGAGGTGGGACAGTCTCTAGATGACTTTTCTTTCAATCTTTGCTCCACACTTTGTCTCTGTATCTCCTCCCAGAGGATGGCCTTGTTGGACATCAAAGAAAGGGGAGGCCCTTTGTCTTGTGAAGGCTTCTTGTCCCAGTGTAGGGGAATTTCTGGACAGGGAAGTGGGAGTGGGTTGGTTAGTAAGTAGGGAGAGGAGGGATGGTATATGGGGTTTTAAGAGGGGAAACAAAGAACGGTGATAACATTTGAAATATAAATAAAGAAAATATCTGAGAGTGCCCCCCTCAGAATTTGTCATGCACCAGCAGAGCCTCCCAGGTGACAGCTATATCAGGCTCCTCTCAACAAGCACTTGGTGGCTTCCATAATAGTGTTTGGGTTTTGTAACTGTATATGGGATGGATCCCTAGGGAGGGCAGTCTCCTGTATATAAAGACCTCTGTATGGTCTTTCCCTCAGTCTCTGCTCCACATTTTGTCTCTGTATCTCCTCCTGTGGGTATTTTGTTCCCCCTTCTAAGAAGGACCAGAGTATCCACACTTTGCTCTTCCTTTTTTTGAGCTTCATGTGGTCTGTGAATTCTATCTTGGGTATTCTAGACTTCTGGGCTAATATCCATTTACCAGTAAGTACATACCATGTTTGTTCTTTTGTGATTGGGTTACCTCACTCAGGATGATATTTTGTTTTTTTTTTATTTTCTATATTCTTTGCTTACATTCTGAATGCATTTTCCTTTCCCCGTTCCCCCCTCCCCATTGGTCTCATAAGCCCCCTTCCCTCCACCCATTTCCCAATCACCCACTCCAATTTCTCTGTCCTGCTACTCCCCTACAATGCTGGATCAACTCTTTTCAGAACCAGGGCCCTCTCCTTCCTTCTTCTGGGGTATCATTTGATATGCTAATTGTGTCTTGAGAATTCAGAGCTTCTGGGCTAATTAATATCCACTTACCAAGGATTGCATTCCATGTGTATTCTTTTGTGATTGGGTTACCTCACTTAGGATATTTTTCCAGTTCCAACCATTTGCCTAAGAATTTCATGAATTCACTGTTTTTAATTGTTGAGTAGTATTCCATTGTATAAATATACCACATGAAATTGAAGAAGACCTCAGAAAATGGAAAAATCTTCCATGCTCATGGATTTGCAGGATTAATATAGTTAAAATAGCCATCTTGCCAAAAGCAGTCTACAGATTCAATACAATCTCTACCAAAAATCCCAACTCAACTTCATAGAGTTAGAAAACGCAATTCTCAAATTCATCTGAAATAACAAAAAACCCAGGATAGGTAAAACTACTCTCAACAGTAAAAGAACTTCTGGGGGAATCAGTATCTCAGACCTCAAACATTACTACAGAGCAATAGTGTTAAAAACTGCATGGTATTGGTACAATGACAGGCAAGTGGATCAATGGAATAGGATTGAAGACCCAGAAATGAACCCATACACCTATGGTCACTTGATCTTAGACAAAGGAGCAGAAAACATCCAGTGGAAAAAAGATAGCCTTTTCAACAAATGGTGCTGGTTCAATTGGAGGTCAGCATGCAGAAGAATGCGAATTGATCCATCCTTGTCTCCTTGTACTAAGCTCAACTCCAAATGGATCAAGGACCTCCACATAAAACCTGATACACTGAAACTAATAGAAAAAGAAACTGGAGAAGACGCTTGAGGACATGGGCACAGGGGAAAAGTTCCTGAACAGAATACCAATAGCTTTTGCTCTAAGATCAAGAATTGACAAATGGGACCTCATAAAATTTCAAAGTTTCTGTAAGGCAAAGGACACTGTCAAAAGGACAAAACAGCAACCAACAAATTGGGAAAGGATCTTCACAAATCCTAAATCTGACAGAAGGCTAATATCCAATATATACAAAGAACTCAAAAAGTTAAACACCAGAGAACCAAATAACCCTATTAAAAAATGGGGTATAAAGCTAAACAAAGAATTTTCACCTGAAGAACTTCGAATAGCTGAGAAGCACCTTAAGGACGATATTTTCTAATTCCATCCATTTGCTTAAGAATTTTATAAGTTCATTGTTTTTAATAGCTGAGTAGTATTCCATTGTGTAAATATACCACATTTTCTGTATCCATTCCTCTGTTGAGGGACATCTGGGTTCTTTCCAGCTTTCTGGCTATCATAAATAGGGCTGCTATGAACATAGTAGATTATGTGTCCTTATTACATGCTGGGGAATCCTCTGGATATATGCCCAGGAGTGGTAAAACAGGGTCCTCCTGTAGTATCATGCCCAGTTTTCTGAGGAACTACCAAACTGATTTCCAGAGTGGTTGTACCAGCTTGCAATCCCACCAGCAGTGGAGGAGTGTTCCTCTTTCTCCACATCGTCTCCAGCACCTGCTATCTCCTGAGTTTTTGATCTTAGCCGTTCTGACTGGTATGAGGTGAAATCTCAGTACAGGGTCCCAAATAGAGAAATTAGAGAAAGGACCCAAGGATCTGTAGAGGTTTGTAGCACCATAGGAGGAACAACAGTATGAACCACCCAGTACCCCCAGAGCTTCCAGGGACTAAACCACAAATGAACCAAAGAGTACACATGGAGAGACCCATGACTCCAGATGCATATGCAGCAGAGGGTAGCCTTGTTGGACATCAAAGGGAAGAGAGGCTCTTGGACCTGAGAAGGCTAAATGCCTCAGTATAGGGGAATGCCAGGACAGGGAAGCAGAAGTGGGTGGATTGTGAGCAGGGGAAACTGGGATAGGATAAGGGATTTTAGGGTAAGGGGGAACCAGGAAAGGGGACAACATTTGAATTGTAAATAAAGAACTTATCTAATAAGAAGAAATGTGGGGTCAAAATAAGAAAGCATCTAATAAAAGATAAATTAAATAAATAAAAGAAAAAGAAAACAACATGAACATAAAAACTGAAACAAACAAACAAACAAAGCACCCACAGGACCTACAGGACCCACTGTAGGGCAAGCCTGGCTCATGGCCATTTAGCTATGGGATAGTAACCTACAACTTGAGAGTTAAAAACCGGGTTGGACACATTGGCTTTGCTGCTAACAAATGTGACCCCGGCAATTCAGTTAGGCTTCCTGTGTCACTGTTACCTTGTCCCTAATTTGGTAATAATATAAACTCTCCCATAGAGTGGGAGGGAGCTTGAATGAGGTAACATATGGGAAAGCACCTTGCATGTTTTTTTTTCACTACTGCATAAATATTTCATTAGTAGTTGAACAGATTGTAAAAGTAGCACTCTCTCCCACTCCTACATCTCCCTCTCTCTTCACATGTGTGTTTATTATTTCTTTAAAGCAAGAAGGTTCTACACAAAATAATGCTTCAAAATAGTTTCATAAAAAATATGTTGTATCTACATTTTTCACCTCATTACCCTTTACTTTTAGATTGTAATATAATTACATTCTTCCCTCATTCCTCCGTTTCCTCTCTTCCCTCCAAAGAGTCCCATAGATCCCCATCCTTTTTGAAAGCATGGCCTATTTGTCATTAATTGTTGTTACGTGCGTATATGCATATGCATATATACGCATATATGATCCTTTTGAATGTATAAGAGTCTCCATGCTCTACCATGAAAGTAACAGAGGACACCAGTGTACTGGGGGCTCTGAAAAGTTCAACAAAGGAGAACATACTATGGAGCCACATAACTTACATCTTCCCAGCCACGGTTAAACACAGGAGCTCCATTCCATCTCATGTTTCTTAAAATACAGCAGAAGAGGTGATGCAGACAGCAGACACTGAGAAACAGAGTATGGTAAGGAGACCATTCTATTCATATTTTTAAATATAATGATGATCAATTATACCCTGTGCATTGAGCAGCATATGTGTTTAACCTCTGCCTAGAGTACTTAAATCACTGTATAAATAGAGAAGATGATACCTACAACAACTGTTCTTGTTATCAAAAAGATCTTAGCCTTGACACACTGCACACATTTACACTCTGTGGATGTCTAAGTTTTCTTCACATCACTATACTCCTCCCTTTATCCCATTCAGACCTAACTTCCGGCTGTCTTCTTTAGGCTTCTCTCTATCTTCTACTCTGAACATCTCAGGAAATCCACCATTAAATCAAACTCAAGTTAGCTGGTTTGTGAGACTCTCCTACCTGAGGAAGGTCACTATGTTCAGCCTCTTGCCTTCTACCCTTGTCCTCAAAAATGCCAGAAACAACAGAAGGCACAAAAAATTGGAAACCTTTCTTCTTTACCCAACATGAAATTTCCTAATCATGCAGTGGTTTTAATAACTGAATACACCACTGTCTAACACTGGGCAGCCACATTTCTAATATATAAGACTGGACACCTAATTCCACAGAAGAGCATGACCAGCTTTTCCTGATATAACAAGAAATTATAATTTTAAAAAGAGCTAGGTATGAACTGCCTAGCCAAAGTAAGTGATGTTATTGTACATCTCATGCATTTTTCTCAGAAACACATGAACTTGAATAAAGCCTCCCCCTACCATGTACATATATGCACACTCACATGCTTAAAATTCAGATACATGATTCCAAAGAGCAGTGAATGCAAAATGTTCACTTCTGCAATGAAACATGTTCTCTTTGTTTTAACAAAGTTCTCCTTTCAAATCACGCTGGTGTGTTCTTAGAAAAGGTAACCCAGTCTCAAAAGATCAATCATGGTATGTACTCACTGATAAGTGGATATTAGCCTAGAAACTTGGAATACCCAAGACATAATCCACATATCAAATGATGTCCAAGAAGAACGGAGGAGTGTCCCCTGGTTCTGGAAAGGCTCATTGCAGCAGTGTACGGCAATACTAGAACAGGGAAGTGGGAAGAGGTAGATGGGGGAACAGGGGGAAGGAAGAGGACTTATGGGACTTTTGGGGCATGGGGAGCCAGGAAAGGGAAATTATTTGAAATGTAATTTAAAAATATATCGAATAAAAAAATTTAAAAAAGAAAAAAAAAGAAAATATGAGAGCAACTGGAAAGATGGATTGGCAGTTAGAGCACTAGCTACTTTTGCAAGGGATATGGATTCAGTTCCCAGGACCCACATGCAGGTCACAGCCATCTACAACTTCAGTGCCAGGAAATCCGATGACATCTTCTGGCCTCCTTAGGCACTAGGCATGCACACAGTGCACACTTACATTGAATGAATGAATGAATGAATGCTAAATAAATATATGAGAGGTAGATACAATCAAGTTACTTTGTATGTGTGTATGAAATTGTAAATAACAAAAATATTCTGCAATATAAAACAATAAAATATGGTATTTAAGTTCTAGTTAATAAATGAAATGGGACATTTCCATCTTACTTTGTACCTAATTCACTAAAGTGAGCTTGATTTAATGTAATACAAAGCAAAACTACACAAGTTTATTGCAAGCAGCAATAGAGAGAAAAATGATTCTGTAAGGCTAGGCTACTGTCACAGTGTGACATTTTCTTTCACTTTGTAATGTCATGTTCTTTCATCATATTGCTGTATCTTACAAAGACATATTTTCATACAAACTTCCCCATCTCCTGTGGCATTGCATATCCTAAAGCTAAGCTCTGTCCTGTCCGGACTGGCAACAATATGGATTGGGGCGAGACATTCACTTTCTCTTGCTTCATCTCCCTCCATGACCTGCTTCCTGTATGAATTTAAATCTGTTTTGGAGAAGACCAATCATTACATTATAGTCATTTGTTTTCCTGTTTCCATAGGAACAATGTATACTTTTCTATAACACAGGTCAGCATATGTCTGAACAGTGAGCAAAACTCAGGTGGACACAGTAATTCACCTCATACTTTGGTTTCCCAGTATCCCAGTATAGTTCCAGGATTAAACACAGCGAAGAGGTTGGGGTATTTGACCTTCATCTAGTTGTGAACCCATTCTCAAAGCACCACCAGCTTGGAACCATGCTTTCAATGTGTGAGTTCTTCAAGGGGACACTTCATATGCAAACTATACAGGTTTGTCTCTCCCTGAAGTCATGTCGAAAGCTAATCCTCATTATGAGATATTAAGAGATGGACCCACTTGGATCTTTAAAAATGTGACTCCAGATGTTGTGTGGTGAGTGGATGGACACATCCATATGTCTAATAAATTAAGACTTGTTGGGCTGATGGATTGGCTAGTTCAGAGGTTACGTCTCTCACACTCTGTTTCTACACATGATTCTCTGAGTTCTCTGCAAGTAAGGTGGTCATCACCAGACCTGGGCCCTCACTCTTGAACCAGAGTCTGAGTCCAAAGAAACCTCTCTTTATAATAATTTCTCCAATTGCTGATATCTGGCTTTCAGCAACAAAAAAACATGTGTTATTGTTAAAATAAGAATGTTAATGGCATGGGGCTCGGTGCATTTTCCAACACCCACACACATATACAGTGCATAGCACAGCTCCAAGCTCATGAAAAGCATGTCTTCCAGGTTACCCTACTCATCATTATCAGCATTCACCATGTTCTACTTTATCATCAATTACACCCTGTGGAATCCAATAGCCCGGGGTGGGGGGAAGGGGGTGGGGGGAGGGGTGCTGTGCATTCTCCTCTGAGACTGTGGTGTTTCAAAATATAAAGGGATTGCCATGCAGTCTCTCTCCTTCAACTGTGACTTGTGGTTGCTACCATGGCTGGAGAAAGCATGCTCAAAAGGGTGCATAAACAATGTTCTTCCAAAGCTGTGAATTCCAAATAAACAACCAGATAAACATCCCAAGCATGGATTCCAAACAACAGGGTACTCTTTTGCTGGGCACAAGGAAGGACACCAAATCTTAGTTTATCATCTTCATAGACAATTTACCCAATTCTTTGTTCACAGATTCCCCACCCCACCCCAATGTTGCCTCTAGCCTATGCGTAGGGATAAAGAATGTGGTCACTTTAATGCAGATTAGCTTATCCCTTGCTGAGAGCTTAGGGCCCTAACAAGGCCTCTTTATGTGACAAATAACATAACCACCAGCATGTATCTAGTGCAAAGTGTCTATCAGTTTATCTCCATGACAGAACCGATGTTTGATGACATTCCATAACATCTGCCTGTCATGCTCATTTAATTGTGGTATTTTTAAGTGTTTTCAATTAATGATTTTCCCATTCTTTTCCAAATTACCTTCCCAGACTGATCTTATAATTCAATTAAAATAAGCCACCCACTTCCCTTCGCATGATTTGTTTTTTCCCTAACCCCCTGCCACTTTCCCCATTTTCAGTGTTACACCAGGACAGCTGCAGAGATGGAGCAGAAGATGAAGGGGACCTCTACCCAGTCCCCATGCTGCTTTGCTAAATGTGTTGCAACAAGAGGTCAAAAGCTGAGTTCCTTAAAAACACAAACACATCTCTCCCTCCGTGGTTTATTCTGTAAAATAGTGCCATGCATAGACAAGTGAGGATTGACTGAAGACTTATCATGCATGTACCATGTTATTGAGTTGAGCTCTGAGGCTAGAACTGGAAGACACCATGTTGTCTCCCAAGGACTATGAAGATACAAGTCTCTCTGCTGCCTTTCACCTTGCTTCCAGACATTTGTAGGAAATGTTTGGTATTTATTGTCATATACAAGCATTATTTTGATGTCTTCATTTTCTTTTGATGGCCTTCCTGTGTCCATGCCTCTCTATTTGGAATTTTGCTACTAGCTGTAATACAACCTCACTTAATTATAGCTATAGCACGCCTATAGCAAAATAAGATACATTATTCAAAACTTCAATATAAGAAATGTGGCAGTAGGGAAGACAATTTAACCTACAGCATTGCTCAAATACATAAGTTTTCCCTTAGGAAAACTTCAACACAAGAAAACACTTTGCCCCAACCTTCTATCTTCCAGTATTAAACACAGACAGTCAATGCAGTTCCTTGACTAGGACTTCTATCCCTGTGACTCAGTCTCCAAAACTTAAGCAGGTTCCCCAGAGCAGGGAGCAAAACAACTGGAGCCTTTCCCCTCTAAGATCCTCGGAGCACAGCAAGCAAGAGGTACAGGTGGATGATGCATTCAGCTTCTAAACCACACCTGTTACTCCTTAAGGCCTCTCACAAGTAACAACCCATGCACACCATGCAGCCACACCAAAACTGTCAGAATGACATCCCAGCTTTCAGTTCAAGCTCTTGGACCAGAATGCAGTATATATGGATCTTACATGTCCTACATCCTTGCTGCTTGCTTGTAGACCAGTCTCTATGGCTCCGTAGTATATAGAGTGAGGTAAGAATATAACATTCATTCCATAGCCTTTAGATCACTGGTAATTTGATGGGTACGAAATTCTGGAATTAGTCTAGAACATTGTTGGAACCCAGGCAAGCTGAAGTTTTTATTTGTCTCTTTAAAAATGATAATGCTGGGACTAGAAATATAACTTCTCTAACACAACATAGCCAAGAGTGAGGCCTAGCCTCAGACTCAAAATGCCTGAAACCTTCCCAGATATCACTCTAAAAATTTCTTCATTTTCCTGTATCGAAGCACCATATTTTGAGGTGGTAAGGACATTTGGGCATTCTTTCATAAGTACAGACAATGGAGAGCCAACTAGTAGTGCTGCATGTTCAAGATACCCCAACTTGGCCTGGAAAGATGGCTCTGCAGTTACCAGTGCTTACTGAACTGTCAGGATTCCCAGACTTCGGATCACAGTAGCTGAGGAATAATCCAGGCTTTACAAGCTATAGATACAGCTCTGAAAGATGTAGAGACAGGGGGAATGCTGGGGCTTGCTGGCTTCCAGCTAGCTGAGAAAATGGATGCACCAAGTCCAAGTTCAGGGAGAGATCCTGCCTTAAAGAAATAAGGAATAATGGGAGAAAAACAAATAAAGCTGTCCAGATGCCATCTTATAGACTTCATTTGCATATGTGCACATATGTTCACTAACACACACACACACACACACACACACACACACACGCTCACTCACACACAAATGAGAGGGGAGAGAGAGAGAGAGAGAGAGAGAGAGAAAACTTCAACTTTAGGACTGTTTTATTCAGAAAAGTGAACTTAACAGAATTATGAAGAATTCTATCAGTTAGCCCCCCTCCCAGCATATAAAGTCTTCAAACACCAGGTTTGGCTGTATCAAAACAGGCAAAGAAATTCTGCCTCAGACCCAGAACAGATGGCATGATTTTGGTCACTTATTGTAGCCACTTTCTATATCCAAGACAATTGCTGTTGCTCCTTGATCTATGGTGATGTTCCAGGGTCTGTGGAAAATATACTAGTATCTCAACCCAATTTCATATGCTTATTTTGTTTATCTTTAATAACTGGCTGTATTGCATACTTACAAGCATTTTTGAGAAACATCTTCTCTCCTGGTATGACAGAAGAAAGATCCTCCTCTTCCTTTTAGAACAGCATCATCCTCCATCACAGCCATGGTGCATTGCATAATAGCTCTTGGCTTTCTGGTCTCTGTTTCCCACCAGACTAAGATTAAACTGTGTTTCCCCATCTAACGCATCTAGTACACAGCCTTCTACATATTTACTAACAGGGAGACTCAATAGAAGCTTGACTGACTGACCTACAGAGTGGATGAACAAACACACGCACAGAAAATAAGGTAACTTGAAGCCTCTGAATGGCCACATTATACTTTTAGTTGACTTATGTGCAGAATGAAAAATGAAGGTCGGGGAGTGACATGGAAATGAGGTGTGACCTGTGTGTGAAATTCATCAGTCCATGGAACTCCCTGTTCTCTCTGAAGCTGTAACATTTCAGAAGAGAAGACTTTACCGCCAGCCCTCTCGCTCGATTTGCATGTGTTCAAATCTTCAAAGTATTTCTTTTGATTTCTTTAATCAATAGTTATTTTAGAAAGCTCTTCATTATTTCCTAATTGTCCAAATTCATTTTCTTCATTTGCGTTATTAGAGGCAGGTTTTTTTTTCAAATGAGTTAAGTAGATCAGCAATTTTAGAATCATTACTAACTTCAAGCGTGGTTCTCTCTTATTAGGACATTCCCACTCTGAACAGGACTGCAGTCTTCATCGTGGCTTATTTTTAGAGTCTCTCTTAGCATACTTAATGATAAAACCAACATTCATACAGGCTGCAAACTCTGTACAGTGAGCCTGATGATCTGATATATGCATGGCATCCTTGGTTCTGAATGAATATGTGAGGATTCTCTCATTAGTAAATATCAAAAAATAAGTAAATAACAAGATTTACTTCAATTTTAATCCACAACCACACACAGTCATTATATCATACACACACACACACACACAATCCTTAGTTATACAACATTTAAACTGCATATAGTCACTGACCCCAACAACTCCATAGCTGAGACAATCTTCATAAAATGTAAAGTACGATATTATCACAAGCCTAATTATTGTGCCAAAAACTATAACAAAAATTTGGAACAAATGCTTTTCACTCAATAGTTCGGGGGAAAAAACACGGCACACTGACGTAATAAACAGCTGAGCGTATACAATTCAGCAAGCTCAGAGGACGACACAAAAGCTTTCAAAGCTGTGGCAATGGAGGGACAACATGGTAGATAGGAAGAAGGAGAATACACAGAAAACATTATAAGGCTCTTTAGCAAAAACCTGTACTGACATGCTCTCACGTGTACACACTTTCACACCAATGTGAATAGAAACAAATATGAATAGGGTGCCTGTCACAGCCATCTGTAGGCAGGAGCAGCTCTGTATAGTTTCAGTTTGCCATACTGCAGACTGAGATTTTGTAATACTTGGGATTTGTTAATGTTTTAAATCAAGTTATTTTATATATAATTTCAAATGTAATGTTAAAGATATTTTACTGTGATACAAACACACACACACACACACATACAGACGTGGGGGCAGACATGCAGACATCACACATATGATCTCTGGCCCCTAAAGGAGTTTTACATTAAAGGCTTCCTCACCAGGCTATAATATAATTTCCTTTTAATTATGTTCTCCCCTTGCTTCTCAACTGCTTGATTTCCTAGAAAGTCTTCAAATGCTATCCATTAAAAGCACCTTAGTCTATATAGTTAAGGGTTCCACAATTGTGTAGGCGAAATTCAGTCCCATGCAGGGGAAGTCTAATCTATTCTTTGGGAACAAGCCCTTACGTTGTCAATTCCTGTTTACATTCAACAAGATCCCTATCACAGGGGAAGAACCAGAGTCTAGAGTAAGCAAGCCCAGACAGCAGCACTGTCGAGCCCAGCAGGGATTCCTGGCAAATATTGTGTATGTGGATGTCATTCTGGGTTTCTGGAGACTTCATGGTGTATAGAGAACCTTGTGCAAAAGACAGTCTTTCTTCCTATATTTAAAATTATCAACCAAGCCAAAACTATAAAAAAGAAATACCTGACTACCTACATTTCAGATAGCACATTAATTACTTTGGCATGGGAATTGTTTAGAAGTTGGAATCATCAAAATATTCAAGCACTGGTGTAAATGATAAAGAATAAATTAACCCAGGTATAATTGGGCCATTATCATTACCATATGCCTCTTTTATTACCTTTGTCCTCTGGGACCTGATATCTTGCATGATTTGCTCCACAAAACAATGCATTTATAAATTAATAACTAATTATGTTTTTAAAAATCTTAGCGAACCAATAATATCTGTAACTCCCCACCACAGTTATTGGACTAAGAAACCTTTAGTAAAAATTTAATACCAATTTAATACCAATTTAGTATTTAAAGTCAAATAAATTGTTACCAGGGATTCGTGGGTGATTTTTTTTGTTACTGATGAAAACATTCAGCAAAATAGTTAAGATACAGCCTGGAGCTCAAGACCTCCACTTACCTTTGTCTAAAAATCAGACCTACAATCAAACCATAAACCCACCAGCTTCATGTTCATTCATGTATTTTTTAGGAGGTCAACTCAGAAAAGAGTTTGGGAATTAATTTATAAGAACATCTCTGAAGTGACCCATGAGAAATAGGAGGAGCATTGTCCTTCAAATGTGGAAGAGCCCAAAGCACATGAGTGCTGGGACCTCAGAAGTCATATGTTTAGATTCATTTGAAAAGCCAAGCAGTAGCCAAAAAAACAAAACAAAACAAAAAAAACAAACAAAAAAGACACACATATCACCTATTTAAGTGAGGCGTCATTCTGTAGTAGCTGCTAAATCATTGCTCATCTGGAATCTCCCCACACAACAAACATATATGTACATGTCTAAATAACAGTTAAGCTTCCAATCTTGAAAAGGTGATTAACAAGTGTTGAAGCTTTGGGAACCATCCACGTCTTTGACTTCCAGCTTTTGCAATGTTTTTTAAGATATTAGGTTAAGATTGGTCAATTCTACATAGCAAGAAGTTCATGCTGATTGTATTTTGCTCATTTATGGAGCACAGAGATCTCACAAAATACAACACCACAGCAGCAGTTTCAAGTTATCTTCCACGAGATATTTAACACCTGACACTTTCTTTACAAAGGAGAGCATCTTCTACTTGCGATGGCCTTTGCACTCTTACAATGAAGACTTACAACTAAACCACAAGGCATATTTTATTATGCTTATTACACTGTGGGTCTGGATTTCTGCTTGATCACTCATTTTCAATGGTCACTAATTCCCAGAGAGGTAACTCATCATGACACAACTGGCAGATGGTGCTAAATCACTACAGAATAGTCCTCTTGGTGACTTACCATACTGACAGTGGGGTCCATGAAACCCTTGTGAACAAAGGCACTGCTGAGTGTCCTGATATGAGCACTCCCTTCCACTGAAGTGTGTTCCCAAGGAAGAGAGAGCTAAAAGGGGTGTGCAATAGAAGGACGGGAAGAGTGGGAGAAAGAAAGGAAACCATCAGAATAGGTATACATTGTGCAGTTAGTATCACATGATCTAGAAATTTCCTCTGGCTCCTCCAGAAGATATCATATATAAAATTGTTATAGAAAATTGCCATTATAAGACAATGGCTGGCTGTTTGAATCCTTGCAGAATTATCTATAGGAACATTCCTGAAGCATTTGCATACATTTAGATTCTGAGAACTCCTCTAGAATGACTTAATATAAATCTACCCTTTAATAAGACACCAAGTGAACTTGGTAACCAAAAAAGGCCAAAGAAGTGCAGACTATTTACAAAAACAACTGAGAGCAGATCACTTGTTGATGCTCTAATGACATATTATGGCTTCACTTCCTATGACCTTCACTAATAACTCATCTATGCCCTCCACTGACAACCCAAGCTTTCTAGCATTTGGCCTATGCTGGCCATCAGCCACAAAGCACTAGCAGTCTTGGTGTCATAAATAAGAAATTTGCTTAAGTCCCTTTCTCCAACTCCTGCATAGGGGGACAGAGGAGTTGGAGAAGAGACTGAAGGAGCTGAGGAGGTTTGCAGCCCCATGGAGGGACTGGACCACCAACCAAGGAATGTATATGGAATGACCAATGGTACTGGCAACATATGCGGCAGAGGATGGATTTGTTGGACACCAATAAGAGGGGAGGTCCTTGATCCTGAAGGTATTCAATGCCCCAGGGTAGGGGAATGCCAGGGCTGGAGAATACTAGTGGGTGGGCGGGTGGGGGAGCACCCTTATAGAGTCAGGGGGAGGGGTATGAGATAGGAGGCTTCCAAAGGGGTGACTTGGAATGGGGAAAATATTTGAAAGGTAAATAAAGAAAATATCCAATAAAAAACAAAAAGAAAAAAACAAATAAACACAAAAACAAGACACCAGACTATTTGTATTCACATTGTGAGTGAAGTATTGGCATAAAGACTGTGGTCAAAATGGTCTTTAAAACAAGATTTTTAAAAATCAAATGAAATGCTGATATTTAACCAGAGGCAAAGAACTTGAGCAGTTGTTAAACAATAAATATAAAGACTTTTTCACAGAGCTGTCAATTTCGTAGACTTTATAACAGTTATGATGGAATTATGGGCAGATCTTTTCACCAGTGTTAAACCAACCAGCCACAGTGGCATGAGTTTAAACATACTCTTGACACAGCATTCAACCCTATGAGTTGGTTCAACAAAACTTCTCTATTATATTTCAAGAGCAGAAAGCTCATAGGCAAAGGCAGCAGGATGCTGGCCAACTCTTACAGCACACAGAGGAAAGAGAGATGAACTGTGCTGTGGTGCTGCCACATGACTAGATCCATGGAGCAATCTAAGGGATTGCCAATCACCATCAGCATAAAATGCAGATAGAGGCTTCATGGAACTGACCACCTCTCAAAGCCTGGTGAGCCGTATATTGCTACTGGTTCTGCTCCTGAGAGCTGCCACACACAGTATTCTGAAGGTTCTGAAATACCATCGCCAGAGGTTTGTAAACAGTGCAAACCCTCATCTTGAAAAGTACATTGCCTCCAGAGTTCTGCAATTAATCATGACAAGCCCATGTTGAGAAATCCCATTTAGATTTAGTACAGTGATTTCCCTCTGGACTTTTGGACCAACTATGGATTACAAATTTGATGATATGGGAAAGGGGCAAACAGGCAAGTGAGCTGGACATCGAGGAAAGCCCTTCTGGCTTTAAAGCAACTGTCCTTTATATTGACAGAGTACACAGCAGCTTTCACAGGTCCTGGGCTGCAACCCATCATTAAAATGCTTAGCAGAAAGGCTTTCTCTGCACATTTCCCCATTTTACAGTGTGAGTCATTAGTGTAGAGCAGTGGGTCTCAACCTGTCGGGCATGACACCTCACAGAGGTTGCCTAAAATCACTAGAAAATACAGATATTTACATTGTGATTTATAACAGTAGCAAAATTACAGTTATGAAGTAGCAACAAAAATAATTTTGTGGTTGAGGTCACCACAAACTGAGGAACTATTAAAGGGTTACAGAACTAGGAAGATGGGGCACCACTGGTCTAGAGCAATGCCCTGAATCTGCAGTGCCTCTAAAGATGCTGAAATGTGATAATTATCATATGGTTGAAGCAGTAGCATTCCCTTCTTGTAACAGAGAACTTGGCAGGAAGAATTATGACTTACAGGAGAAGCAGCCTGGTTCATCATCCCATCGGGTCCAACCAGGGCAGCACCGGAAGACTGTCTGGTACTCTGTGGCATACACATGTCTGTAGATGATGTAGTAGCGAATCCTAAAGAGCACAGGAAATCAATCAGGGAAAGGTATTCTTCCTCTGATGGCAAACTGATCATTTCACAGTTATAAAAAGGCCTCACTCCAATTCAAATCCTGTCACGTACATTGGGAGGTAGACAAATGAGAAGATGGAGAGCTATAGATGTGTACTTTGTAATCAACATGTAATCAACATAGGCATAGGCTGATGAAGATTAAGAAGGACCCTATGCATAGTTTATCCTGATACCCAGATAGCATAGACTATACTGAAGACCTCTCAAGTTATCAAGAGTGAAATCCAAAGTTGTAAAAATAGTGAAATCCTAAAAGAGAAGATTTATACATTTCAGGTTAACATCAAAGGTTCATTATATATTGGCCCCACTATAGCTTGCATTCTCAATCAGAGTTAAAGTCCAAAACAGGGTGATTGTCCTTAGTTGGGGGAGGGAGAATGCAAGGAATCAACTGATAAAAATGTATAAGCCCCCAGAGTGAGCACAGTACATGACAGGAAAAAGTATATGTGGGCTGCAGAGATGGCTCAGAACTCCTGCAGGGGATTCAAGTGTCCAGTGCCCATTTGTAACAATTTACAACTGCCTGTGGCTCCAGCCCCAGGTGATTTGACACTCTCTTCTAGCCTCTGTAGACACATGCACTCTATGCTCACATGCACACACACACAAACTTATAAATAAAATCTTTATTTAAGAAATGCAATGTCAAAATTTCACTTGGGATGTAGCAATTACAGTAACAGAGGAGTTCAAAGACCTTTTTATGAGAAAGGAACAGAATATTTACCACAGTGTTGAATCGCCTGCTGACCACAGTACCCAACATCTCAAAGCATGCTGATTTCTATCACATCAAAGTATACTTTAGCCCCAAAGTTCTAGCTCCTTCTTTCCCATTTAGGTACACTGTCCTGAGTCCTAGTGCAAATCCTTCATTATCCAAAACCAGTTTCTATTTCCACTTCCTCTAAAGTCTTCCCCCTCTATTTCAAATCTTTATTGCTACAAAGAGTTTATTGGCTTCAACATTACTTATTGCATTCTATTATTCAACATCTTGAAATACTGCCTAGTATTTTTTGTGTACATCTGTCCAATTAGAATATGACTCGATGTATATACAAACAAAAAAAAGGTTATGTTTGGCGATTTGCCAATTATTTTCCTAAATTGCTACCCTTCCCAATCAGGGCCACAAGCAGAATTGTTAAAGCTGGTGTTACATATTCATGTTCGTTTTTCCCCAATTCTAAACAGCTACAAGGCTGAGGATTTTCTTTGGTTCAGATCAATATTTACAATGATTAAACTACATTGGAGTAACACAAAAAATTAAATGAAAAACAATAAAATAAATTGTTTCAAAAACAATTTCTAGGGCTAGAGAAACATCATAGTGTCCAAGCTAGTGACCTAGGTTCATCCCCTTGAATACACATGAAAACTGAAATGCATTTATAGTGTCAGTACTTCTAGGGGGCAGACAGGAGGCAGAAGCAGGAGAATGTCTGGAAATTACTGGCCAGGTAAATCAGCACATGCAGCAGTCAACAAAGTATCCTGACTCAAACAACATCAAAAGTGAAAGCCAGCACCTGGGGCTGTCCTCTGACTACTGCATGTGCGCCATGGCACAGGGGTATGCACGCGCGCACACACACACACACACACACACTACACACACACTCTTCTAATAAATAAAATCATATATAAGCATTCTCCTAATTTTGTGATAAATTCATTGCTACTGGTTTGTATTAACACACATCTTGAGTACCTTCTGGGTATCAAGACTTATGCTGCATTTGTAAAATATGTGTTCAGCACTCCTCATGCTAACCATGTGTGCCACTATTTTTATAGTTTTACACACTAAAGCTCAGAGAAATATATGAATCTAACTTAGGGCCACAAAGCAAGTAATAAATAGGGAAATTGTTCTGCTTAACTGTCAATTAAATATTCTCAATTTAAAACAACACCCCCAAAAGAGCACTCATCTAAAGGATCAATACACATACATATATGCATATGCACACAAATATACATATATTTACAGTTATAAAGTATTTAGTCTTTATAACTGTTACCATGCTTGTACAATGAAAACACGCTAACATTTCACTGCCGAAAATAATATTAATAAATTCATTAACCCGGAACCACGCTTTCTTATTAAGATTTATCATAAATTTAGATCCTTTTGATTCATTTACATACAATCCAACCCATTAGCACACATTAGTATCAAAAGGTTCTTATATGATTTGTGAGACTATTTTAAATCTTTGAAAAAATAAAGTCTCCCTGAAGCCTGGACTCTTGGAAAGCATTGTGGACACTGGCTTTTCTCCCTGCTCACAGCCTGCTGTGTGGATCCACACTCAAAGGCTGTAGTAAAGTTAGAGAATCTGTGGCATCAAAGTGCTTCGGCATGGCAAGAACAGGTCAGATGCTGGTTCACAGCTGCAGAGACCCCGGATTGAGCAGAGCCAAATTTAGCAAAGCAACACAATATCTCTTGTTTCTGCTGGTTCTCTGATCTTTAGCTTTCAATGCTACATCATATCCTGAGGTAAAACTGTTGTCATAAAACCAAAAATAGTTCACATGTGATTGAGGGTTAACATAAAATAAGCACCCAGCCCACTGATGAGGGAAACTGTGGAACTGTGAATCTCCTTGGTAAGTTGTCCTTGGCCGTTTTCCTTAATTATCCAATGGTTTCCTACAGCAGCTCCCTGGATAAAGGCCTCTGGTTTGGGGTTTTTTAACAATTAGAGGAGTTAGGACATCACCTTACCTTCGTTCATATCCCATGCACCACCGCAGGCCTGAGCAGCCTTGTCTCCAGAACTGGATGGTGTCTATGAAAGCTTGGGTGCAGGGGCGTGACAGTCTTACCACGGTCAGCTGCTCCTCTCTGCATACATTTGGCCTTCACAGAAAGAGAAATGAGCAGTTACACAAGAAGGTGTGAGCAGGGTTTTTGCGTGAAGCATAGGCACTTATCTGTCAATTGTTCACAAAATGTTTGTAATGGCTTAGAGAAATGCGTATAGAAAGTAACAGCGATGTTTCTCTGCCATCCGAAGTCAACATCAGGGAAATGCAAATCAAAACAACCCTGAGATTTCACCTCACACCAGTCAGAATGGCTAAGATTAAAAACTCAGGAGACAGCAGGTGTGGGCGAGGATGTGGAGAAAGAGGAACACTCCTCCACTGCTGGTGGGATTGCAAATTGGTACAACCACTCTGGAAATCAGTCTGGCGGTTCCTCAGAAAACTGGGCATGTCACTTCTGAAAGATCCTGCGATACCACTCCTGGGCATATACCCAGAGGATTCCTCAGCATGTAATAAGGATATATGCTCCACTATGTTCATAGCAGCCCTATTTATAATAGCCAGAAGCTGGAAAGAAGCCAGGTGTCCCTCAACAGAAGAATGGATGCAAAAAATGTGGTATATATACACAATGGAGTACTATTCAGCCATTAGAAACAGTGAATTCATGAAATTCTTAGGCAAATGGATGGAGCTGGAGAACATCATACTAAGTGAGGTAACCCAGTCTCAAAAGATCAATCATGGTATGCACTCACTAATAAGTGGATATTAGCCTGGAAAACTGGAATACCCAAAACATAATCCATACATCAAATGAGGTACAAGAAGAACAGAGGAGTGGTCCCTGGTTCTGGAAAGACTCATTGTAGCAGTATAAGACAAAACCAGAACAGGGAAGTGGGAAGGGATGGGTGGAAGAACAGGGGGAGGGAAGGGGGCTTATGGGACTTTGGGGGAGTGGAGGACCAGAAAAGGGGAAATCATTTGAAATGTAAATAAAAAATATATCGAATAAAATTAAAAAAAAAGAAAGAAAAATAAAGTAACAGAGAAGAACTGGGGAGGTTGCTCAGTGGTTAGGAACACTAGGTGCTCTTCCAGAGGCCATAACTGCAATTGTTGTCACCACATGGTGGCTCACAACTATCTGCAACAAGATCCAATGCCCCTTTTGAAGACAACATACTCATATACAAAAAAACCACATATACATATACATAAAATAAATAAATCTCTTTTTAAAAGTGACAGACAAAAAGTCGGGCAATGTTCTTGAAAAGTTCAGGCTTCATAGCAGTGTACAATTATCATTTGTCAATTAAGGTCAAATATTTTTGGTATTGAAGACCAGGAAGAGAGAAAACTGAAATAGATTTTGCAGATCAAGAACATCTTAGAGATATGCAAGTTGTTACATTCCCACGTAGTTAAGATCATTAAGTTGTATATTAAATTCTGAATTTTTTTTTGAGCCAAAGCTTAGAAAGGAAAAGAATGTCAGAATTCACAACTTCCATAAAGGTAAAGCAAACCGGTTCATCAAAAAACTTCAATCTTTCCAGGAACTCCTATCTGAGCAGTATTTTCCATCTGTATGTTTGGCTGGATTTTATCATGTAATGTGATGTTTGTTTAAACACAAATAATTTTCAACTTCCCTGTCAAGGCTTGCTTCCTGCTTCTGTTATAAAGCTACCTGGGAAGGAAAAGGCGTGGGTCAAAAGGCCTTTGGCAATGAAGAAGAACATCACACTGTAGGATCCCACTATAGACATAGAGCCTTTGTCACACCCAGACACTCTTGTGGATGCCAACAAGCACTTGCTGACAGGAGCCTGATATGGCTGTCACCTTGGAGGCTCTGCCAGTGCCTGACAAATACATAGGGGGGATGCTCTCAGCCAACCATTGAACTGAGCAGAGGGACCCCAATGGAGGAGCTAGAGAAAGGACCCAAGAAGCCGAAGGAGCTTGCAATCCCATAGGAGGAACAACAATATGAACCAACCAGTTCCCCCAGAGCTCCCAGGGACTAAATAAACCTCCAACGAAAGAGTACATATGGAGGGTATGGAGGTACACATGGCTCCAGCTTCAAATGTATCAGAGGATGGCCTTTTTGGACATCAAAGGGAGGAGAGGCTCTTGACCCTACAAATTCTTATTTCCCCAGTGTAGGGAAATGCCAGGACAGGGAAGCAGAAATGGGTAGGTTAGTGAGCAGGGGGAGGGGGATGTGATAGGAAGTTTTCAGAGTGGAAATGAGGAACAGGGATAACATTTGAAATGTAAATAAAGAAAATATCTAATAAAAAAGTTGGTCCAGACTCATAGGACTTTATTTAGGACTAGAATATACTGATAATCTCCATAAAGTATCAATATCACTTAGAAGCTTTTGTGAGTTTTAAGAATTCTTTTGGTATCAACCTATTTTCTGGCTCAAAGTAGTCTTCATTTAGAATAATACTAATTATAATAGCAAACTGGGCAAAGGGCTCATGCTTTCCATGCCTTCAAGGCCTTTTACAAGGCACATACTGGCACAAACTGAGAAGGTGAAGGATTAGTCCAACTCTGATGTTCCTGATCCCAGAAAGTCAACATTCTGACCCAGTCTACCTTACTCCCAGTCTCAGCTCATTTGACAACTGGGATCCTACTCACAGTCAGCTAACGAAGAAATGAACTCATCTGAGTTGTTATAATCAGCTCCTAAAAAATCCCTGTGAACTTGCATGGGGATGCAAACTTAATAAACAAATGTGTAAACATGTGCCCAAAGATGACTCAGTGACACCGCCCACACTGGCCACTGTTTCCTTTCATTAGCACCATGAGACCTCACAGTTCATTTCTCACAGCCACACACATTTCTAAGAGGTGATTGTTTAGATTTGTCATTGCCAACCCCTGAACATCATTTATGCATTTGCATAACACAGTTGAATCCTTAAAATAAATGCAGAAATAACAAAGGAAGTATAAAAATTGCACCTAAGACAGACATTGTTAAAATCATAGAGAACTGGGCAGCAAGGCTAAAGAAATGCTTAGCTTTTAAGAATCTGCTAGGCAGGCATGGTGGCATATACCTTTACTCCCAGCACTTTAGAGGCAGAGGAAAGCAGATCTCTGTGAGTTTGAGGCCAGTCTGGTCTACATAAATGAGTCCAGGACAGTTATGTTTCCATTAGACAGAAAATCCCTGTCTTAAAAAACAAAAACAAAAATCTGCTAATAAAAAGGACATAAGTATACTTGTGTATACACACACACATACATATATATGAATATATGGACACATATATACAAGTATGTAATATATTTCATATATTATATATAATATATCCATCTCTATAGAGATACATATATTCATATATATATGAATACAAATACATCTTTATTTACTCTTATATGATTTTTATGAGCAAAGCAACTCCATTGGAATGAGCACAAAGGTCTGATATTTTGTTATCAAAAATAGAATGCATTACACAGAAGTTCACATTGAATTCCAATGTCCAACATCTCTTTCTATCAACTCATTTGAAAGTTACTTATTTTGTACCTGTACACATAATGGATTGTTTCAGAAACATTCCACAAAATAAGACATTGGATGTATGTCATGTCTCATAAAGTACTGACCAGGAGATGATTAATTGAGACACATTAGGAGGGCTAGCCAGTAAAGGACACATCACCAAACTACTAATAATATAGGCAAACTGACCTCAAAAATAATTAGGGAGACTTATTAATTGCTCACAGTTATTGGTTAAGGACAATTCACTTCATAGTATTTTAAGCCAAAGTACAAATGAGGCAGAAAGCTGTCACATTGGCTGTCTAGTTGGACTTAAATTGGTAAAATAAAGGCTTACCCACCATCATGTATAAGAGTTAGGCAGTATTAATGTCTAACTAAATCCTACCCTTGTCTGGGGGTCACCTGAATGCCATGAAATATACAAATCACCAACTTCAGGCTAATGCACTTTAAGGTACCTTCTTAATCCCTGGCAGAGTCCCAGAATCCTTTGACACCCCTCCCTTCCTCTCCCAACTCAAAAGCCAGGCCTGTTAGGAAAACATGTGAGAGAAAAGAGATGTCTCAGACACAGATAACAACAAACCCTTCTATCGTCCTCCTTGGGTCCTGGGTGCTATTGAAGTTATCATTCTAGTTTGTAATGGCAGAGGAGGAACCAGATGTTGAGGCTGGCATGGAAGGCTAAATAAAGATGTATCTGTATTCATTCATTCATGGATTCACACACATAGGCTTTAAACTGAACTGGAATAAGTTAACAAGTGACTTTATAATTAACAAAAGATGTGTAATGAGGGGAACATGGGCAGCAAGTTGACATAACTTATTGATTAGATAAGTAAACAAATAGCCCTGTGTTGTACACCAGCGCACTGAGAATTTCTGCAAGTCAGCATGGCTACCTGGTGTGAACAGTTCCCTTCCCCGCCATCCTTGCTACCTTATCTAGAACCAAGTGTCAGTCTTATGGAGCTAAACATCTTAGCAGCTCCCATGAGAAGGGAACAGACAGAAAGTAGAGTCTGTTCCATGTAAGCTTGCTCTGAAGAATTATTATCCTCATACTCCTCCTTAGTTAACTCAGGGACACCTCTGCTTAGATCCACACTCATGCCCTAGTAATTCCCCACTGAGTCCCAGTACTCCATTGCACGGTGCCACCCCACCACCAATCTCTGCTCTGGTCTACCAGAAGACCTAACTTTGTTTCCAAATGTTCAGGTGTTATTGTTGTTGTTGTAAGTATTTTAAAATATTTCACCTAGCTTTGACAGATATCTTATGAAGTAGAACCTCTAAATACATTCTTAAAATAACACTTTGACAGAGAGTTCGAACCTACCTTCTAATTCTTAAATGTGATCTTTTGGCTTCAAACTAAAATATCAATATTTACAACTTAGTTACATGGTGATATAAAGAGGATGTTCATTGGTTGGTCCCAAATAAATGGCTGGACTATTTGGCCTTTAAGGGGATCCAGTAATACAGATGTACAAATCATTTAATGCATAAGAAGGGCTCAGAGCAATACACGACAGAGAATCCACGTTTAGCTATAAGTTGGATTTTTATAGGTGTAGATTTTTATCACATTAATAAACTGAGAATAAATTTCTCAAAGAAATAACAATCTAAAACATCTCATTTTTACATCGCTACTAATTTGCCACATAGTGAAACAGATGAAAGTGGATAATGTGTGTCATTTTCTTTCAAAGAAGAACTTAAAGTGACACTCCCTAATGGAAACACTAATTAAAATTAATAACAAGGCAGCACACTGCTGCTGCTGCCTCTGACCCTCGATCCCCTTAGGTATGCCCCAGCCTGTGCTCCTTCATACTATGACATAACTGGAGAGCAGGCGTTGGCCTTCCTCATCCTCCGGCTTAGAGTAGAGCATGGCGGAGTCCATAGATAATAGCAAGGTGTCTAAAGAGCGCCTAAGACAACGGAGCAACCCAAAGGATTGCTTAGGAAGGACTGCACCCTATGTTTCTGAAGTTTATTACTGTGTGCACTCCCTGTTTTGTTGTCACGAGCTGGATATCTCTGCAGCTTCAAATTAATTTCCTCTGCTCCCTAAATGAATTACACGTAACTGTTTCTAAAAATGACTACAGCTATGAAAGTCATTTCCACTTAATAACTAACTATTAATCTCATATTTCTTGGTGTCACTTTAGTATGAAGTGCAAAGGAAAATTATGCTAAACATTGCAAATTTATAGCAAACACCAGCCTCGATTTATATTATTATAGATGGTTTATCACCAGAAGCAATCTAAACAAAACTCCATCAGATAGATGTTACAATTTGTATTTATTTCTCCCAGCACTAAATAGTCCCTCAATTTCAGAACCATCATTAATTTCTTACAAATGCAAAGCTTTATTTCTTATTTTAATCTACAATGATTTCTCTAAGTCTTCAGAAGATTAGCATTTACATAGAATATTCAAATAACCATTATAAATGAGATTTGATGTTCCCTGGGCAATCTATTAGCAATGATGCATAAAGGACTTAAAAGGAATGGGTGGTCCCCATCGATCCAGGATATAACAGGCTAACAATGCACTTCTCCTTCCTTTTAAATGATCACCTCACAATTCAAAATCAAATCGTCTATATAAAAAATTCAGTATCTGTGAATATCTTTAAATTGTTTTGACTAAATCTGTAATCACCTAGATGTATTATGCATACTTTAGATCCCCAGGAAATCTAAGTCACTCCACTGATTTAATTAATTAAAAGGAAACTGTAAGCATTTAGTTGCCTTACTTATTTGGCTACTTCAGAGAAAAGAGCCTTGTGAATCTCACCCTGACCACACAGGCTACAGACCTCTATCATTTAGTCTATGCCCAGTTCCTTCTAGTTAATCCACCCCAACTCAGCCTTCTTGATCCCTGTTAATATCCATCTGACTTAAGGGCTTCACTAGCTAAATTCCTACAGGGCACATTGTTTCCAAGCCCCATTTTCCCAAACAGAAAATAGAGCCATGTCACTTAGAGAAGCCCAGCTAACCATCCCTGTGTCACATCTGTATCTGTCTGCTGACTCCTCCTCCAGCTGCTCACCTGACTTTTCCCCATCTCCATGGACAATGTTGAGGAGTTATTTATGAAGACTGATTTATATGATCTATTTTCTTTCTCTAAAACATGGCTCTTAATACTAATGTATGTTCAACCTCATGTCATAAACAGCAGTATCAGTTAACTCAGACTTAATAGAAATCACATGCTTTGAAGACCCTGTGATGAAAAATTCATGAATTCACTCTCCAAAATTTCTCTGAGCTTGTATGATGTATCAGCAATTCTGTTAGGTACCTATACTACAGTCAAATATAAACTGTCTTTAAAGTTAATAATAATAATAATAATAATTAATAATAATAATAAAACTCACTTCTAAAAGAGGTTAAATGATATTTTCAAATAGTATACAACTTGTACAAAATTGGTAACTTAAGATGTGCTTACTATTAATGAAAATGCCCCCCAGATTATATAGCCTCCATTAAAACTAAGATTTGCTCTGATCAAAAGAAATATCCATTTACCAAGCACTATAAGATACTAAGGAAATTAAAAGAATAAGATATTTATAAATTGGAAGATAAGGCATGCTTTTTGATGTGGAAGAATCAACAGTGGTCTGCTGTACATACGAAACCTTCTAATCCATGTGGACCCAAAAGAAAGCTAAAAAGTAAACAAAATTCAAATCGGTCAAGCAATATTGAACAAAATCAACAGAACTACGAGCATCACTATATATGACTTCAAGATCTATTATACAACTACAGTGACCAAACATGTACGCATTCATGAAAATCACACAGAAGAAAAGAGCAGACTAAAGAGGCCACACACAAATTCAAGAGCAAAGAGTCAGCTTGTTTCCTACAGGGATACAAAGAGCACTCAACAGTAAAGAGGTAATCTCTCTAATAGATGGTGATAAAAGAACTGGATATTTTCATACAGAATGTAGTTTAATTATCTCACTGCATATATAGAAGTCAACACTACACTGGTTTAAATATAACTTTAAATGACTGGATCACTTTAAAGAACTGGGTCACTGTGATGATTAAGGATTTAAAGCCCTCACTGTCACTGTCAAGCCTAATGATTTAAGTTTAGTCCCTGGAGACCCCATAGTATAAGAAGAGAATGGACAACTTCAAATTGTCCTCTGTACATGGACATACATACATGCAAGCATGTGCACACAATAAATAAATGAATAAATAAAGTAGTGAAAATATTGGCACATTTGAAGTAAAGACAAGAAGCTGGATCCAAGCCACTGACCTGGGCAATGCATGTGTGATGTGAAAACAGAAGTACAGACAACAGAAGCCAAGAAGGACCAACAATAAAACAGCAACACAAGACATTCTTTACAAGTAAGAAATCAACCAGGGATAGAGGAGTCACTTATGGGAAAAGGGACTTATTCTCAAAACACGCATTTAATAAAGGGTCAATAAGTAACCCAAGGGATAAAAACAAACACCAAAATAGCACAGAAAATACCCTAATTAAAATGATAATAGATCTGACTAGACATTTTTTTCCAAAAGACATATAAATAGGCAACAGGAATATGAAAAAAACTCACTATTCATCAAATTAAACCATCAGTGTGATGTCATCTCATAAGCATGAGAATGGCTACTATCATGAAAATGAAAGGTAACAGTGAAGTGTTGGAGAAAATGTGGAGATACTGGAATGTCTCTGCACTGCTGGTGGTGAAGTACAGCTACCACAGAAAACAATGTGAAAGTTAAAAATAGAAGGATGATGTGACCTGCCAATCTTGTGCCTCAGTCCAGGTCTAGAAGTGCTGAAGTGACATTAAATTAGAGCTATGAGGACTGTGCTCCCCTCAGTACTATTCACAACTGCTGAGACACAGACATCTCAAGTTCTATGAGTGGATATATGGATGAACAAAGAGAATACAAGATGTGCATGTGTACACACCGACACACAAACACATATACAAACACACACAAACACATACAAACACACACAAATACACACACACACACACACACACACACACACACAGTTTAACTTTGATAAGATAGGAAGCTTGTCATTTTGTCACAACACTAACAAATGAACCTTACAGACACTCTGTTAACCAAAATTAGCCAGGTACAAAAGGACAAATGTAAAATATAAAAGTTGAATTTTCAGAAGTACAGAGTAGGGTGACAATCACCAGAGTTTGGAAAAAGTGCAGAAGATATTGATCAAAGGATATGAAATTCAATTATACTGGAAGGATTGAGTTCAACATAGTAAAAATGGATTCATCAAAATTATTGAGGTAATATAATGAAAATTTCTCCCTACAAATTCCAAACAACAAATATGTATACATAAATATATACATATATATGTATGTATGTCACATGTAAATTCAAAGTGAGAAAAAGTTGGCCAATTTCTGAGATCTGAATGTATGATGAGAAACACTGCACACAGTGAATGTACAGGACTCTCTAACACAAGCTTTTCTTGAAAGAGTTGACCTAATTAATACCACTTGTGCTATCCAATCTGGGTCATACACTTTTTCTTTCAGGGATCTGGATAACTTCTGCAAAATTTTCCTAATTCATAGTAAGCAAATTCACCATTTCTTCGGAGATACCTCACCTTACTCTTCAGCATCATTTTCTTTATCAAACTTAAATTAATGTCAATAGTAGGATACCATGACAATGCAATGCTTATCTAAATATATGATACATTGCTGGGAAAATAGAGTAGGCTTGTAATTGTTCTTAATAACTATGTGAAGACACTTTTCTAAGGTTGAAGAGTTCCTAGGGCTAAGATGGCTTATATTTTAGACAGATACTTTGTAATAAATGTTTCCACTTAAAAAAAAAACCTGCTTAAGGAAGTTATCACTAAACCTGTCATGTCCTTCCTTGAAAATAGTTAAACAATGAGCAGATTGCAATCTCTGGCAGAAACACAGAGGTTCCAAATAAGGATCCACACTCTGATATTTGGGGAGGGGGTCTTCAAATTTACATTTTAAAATTGTAAGAGACGGAATTTTCTGAATAATGGCTCTCAAAGCTTGTTGGACATGCAGATCTTGGGTCCAACCTAGGGTGCACAGGACTAGAAATTCTAGTCCTGAGATCTATGTCTTTACTATTCTCCAACTGCCTCATGAAAACCACACACTGCAGCCCTACTGAAGACTGTCTTACACATCTTCCCCAGAGGTCATAACAGGTCACAGCATCTTAACCCTGCCACCACAATGTAGAAATGACAAAGAAGGGATAGAGCACAAAGAAAAAAAAAAGTAAGAGATACAAAATAGAACAGAGAGAAAGGGAAAAGAGAAGCACCAAGGAGGTGTGAGGAAACTTGGAAGACATGGCGGCTTTCCACAAGCTTAACATTTTTTTAACTCCAAAAAAAAAGGCCAAAGAAAAATCCATTCTATCTAAACCGGTTGACATACCATCAAACAATTTGCAAGCACAAACCACGTACTTACTGCACACTGACACAACTCTTGAGACAGTGATGTGTCATAGCTCAAAGTAAAGACTGATTCCCAAACAGTGGCCAATACTGAGACCCTGAGCAGCTAACAAATATTCTAATTCCTATGCCCCACATTCCCTGAAGTTGGAAAACCTCTGCTCAGCAAGATCTATCCCTGTGCAGAGTGGTAGGAGCTCTTTCTACAAATGGTCCTTAAGACCATTAGAGGAAGAATGAAATAGACAACTTCTTAGAAGAGGTTTCGGTTTTCTGGTTTACAGATTACATAAAATGCTGAGTTAATCAAAACCATAGACCCAAAAGGAACAAGAGCAGGAGAAATGAAGTATTGTGTGTATATGTTCAGTTTTCAACACAAATAACAGCATGAGAAGTTCTACATAATGAAACTACATGCAATGCTCAGCTCATGATGAAAAGCTGTATTAATCGGTAAGCATAATATTTAAGCATTCAGCATTAAGTCATTAGGATTTGCTAACTATTTGATTCCTAAGACTGGACAACCAGCATGACCATAAGACAAGAATCAGGCTAAGTTCTTCATACATCTGTGTACTAGAAACATCCATTTCTATGAGTCTTGTGTTTCAATGCATAGTATCCTTCGTATACAGTGGGTGCTTAGTAAATGGACACTGAATAAATGAGTACTTGCCCTCAATCAAACAAATCTGAAGGAGTGTATTTCAAGGAAATTATGAACCTGGGGACCTTGTGTAGTATCTTTGATCATTCCAAATGATAAGGTTTTTCCCTCAGACAAGGACTCAGAACTTCTTCTAAACTGAAGGAATTTTTTGGAGTGCAAAGAAATAGTAGGTAATAAGTTTCATGGAACTGCTAGGGAATGGAGGTTTTAATCCTGTCTACAGCTAATGGGTTAATATATCAATAGATGTGTGGAAAGACATATTTATAATTGAAATATAGCAATGACAGAAAGAGGATCAATAAATGATAGATTGGTAGATTATACAGATATGTAGATGATAGAAAAGACAGATGATATACATTTTTGTATAGCACAGATGATAGATAGATAGATAGATAGATAGATAGATAGATAGATAGATAGAGCAAAACATTTCCAAATAAGCATCTTGTCCTCCAACACATGAACACATGTTGCCATTCTAACCTTTCCATTCAGCCATACAGACACCCTGGGTACCAGGCATAAATGTATTTATTCACCTTATATCTTGGCTACTTTTTCATTGCTGTGAAGAGACATAATGACCAAGGTTATACATTTTTAAAGGGATTAATCAGATGCTTGCTTGCAGTTTCAGAGGGTTAGTTCATAATCATCATGGCAGGAGCTATGAGAGCAGGCAGGCAGGTATAGCACTGGGACAGGATCTGAGAGCTTACATCTGATCCCCAAGTATGCAACAAAAGGAGATTGTCTGGCTTTGGTGTGGGCATTTGAAACCTGTCATGCATATTTCTTTCCCCAACGTATACTGCATGCAAAAAAAAAATAGTAAGTTCAATGTAAAGAATCTATACATGTAAATAACCATTTCAGATACTCAATAACAAACATGGCTTGCCTTAGATGCAGATGCCGCTCTACTGCCATTATTCCTTACAGAATGTAAAAGAGGTGCTAACACAGCCACTGCAGTACTGCTGGCAGGAAGTCGCTGTTGAAAATCCAACTCCAAAATACACAACCCTCGTTCTATATTTTTCTTGTAACAGTTCCATCCTGTGTGGGTTTTTCTTTCATGTTCATAGATAAGATCCCTAACACTTTGGGAAGAAAGATGCCAGGGTAGATTACTATGACTTCCTCTGTCATGTGCACACAGTGTGTACTAGAGTACTGTGCTCGGTACTACTCTGAACATGTGAGCATGCATTGATGCACTCTGAGAAATCCAGAAATCATATTTGATGCCTCTTATAAGGAAATTTCCTGATTTTATGCCCAGTATCTTAAAAATCTTAAAACTACATCTAAAAGAGAAAATCTAAAGAGAGAGAGGAGTAGAAAGAGATAAAGTGAAAAATTCATCATGCTAAACTGCACATGCATACACACACATGTCCAAGCACATTGAACACATGTATGTATGAACATAATGGTTGAATGAATCATTTGTAGATGAATTTGTTGTTCTGGGTTTTTTAAAATTGGATTTGTTGTTTTGTTTTGATTTTTGTTTTAGGGGGCATTGGGGAGGCTGAAATTTTTGGTTTTGGAGGTTTTGAGAGATTTTGTTTTTGTTTTGTTTTTGTTTTCAGAGAGTGTCAAAGAATGAAGAGGGCTGCTACTCAAAGGACAAACACTGAATACAATTAATTCCTGGTGTCTCTTCTTTTTTCTGTGACTGAAAAAAATTGAAAAAAAAAACAAAAAAACACCAAGCAACCTGAAAGTATGATTTATTTTCCTCATGAAATGTCTGTATTTTAAGTGTGTTTTTTTTCCTTTGAAGTGTTCTGTATCGTTTGTCCATAGCGATCACCTTCTTTTCTGAATTCTGCATCATTTACAACCCAGTCTGTATCTCAGCATCCAATTACATACTCTTCCCAGATTTTCTCTCTTTATTATTTCCTGTATCTCAGTATTCTTTCTACTCCAATACATGTTCTTTAAGGACAGAGATCACATCTAACATTTTCTATCATACCCAGCCATCCTGGACTGAATAAATCACTATGTAAATAATTATCTCCTTTTTTAAAGAGGGATATAACATTGTGTCTTCTGCAGTTTGGTCATGGTGATTCTGCCTCTTGGGACAAGTTTTTCTGTCTATAATTTTGTTCTCACCTAAAGATCAAAACCAATACTTCTTTCATTTCTGAAACCTCCCACATGCCTTACAGTGTAACTGGTAGGTGCATCATGGGTACTAAGTATGTAGCAAGTAGTTTGAATTTGGAAATGGAATTCTGATTGTTGCTCAACCTCCTATAACTGGGATTTTGAAAGAGGCAAGAATGAGACAGATAAAGGGACTCATCCTATCTAAGGAACTGGGCAGTTGTTAGCACAGTTGGGATCGGTTAAAAATTATTAGCAGTGTTTATGATATTTTATAAATTCTTACAATAACCACTCCTAATGTTCACTTTCCTGTAAATAATCAAGATGCTGGGAATTGGGCAATTTGACTTCTTTACTTTTTGCTGCCCCTGTTGCCTTGAGCAAAAGAACAGCCAGCCAGACCACCCTATGCCAGCACAAGCCACTTTAAATACTCAAGAGGACCGAGAAAATCACGAGAAACACAGCTGATTGCACAGACTCCTGCGGGGCAGCCTCAGCCACTGCTGTCTACCTTTGTACCAGCATTTATGCTACCACAGGCCTTGATGAACTCTAGGTAACCTTGCATTATGTCCCCTGAGGCCTGAGGAGGAGCTCTTCTTCAGTGACCTGGCAGAGAAAAGACAAAGATTGGTGCTAAAGAGATCATTCAAAGACAAACACAAACCACCATTTCCTGAGAGGCCTGTGGTACAGCCCTTTTCTGGCTACTGTAGGCAGGTGTGTTTGTGTATACACAGTGGGTCTGGGGGCAGACAGTGCTGCCTCCTCTGGTTTCACAACATGAGGCTCAAAGTGGGGACCAGGGGTCTTGGGCAAGTTAGATGGCTCACCAGGTGAAGGCACACACTATCAAGCATGACAACTTGAGTTTGACTCTCAGCACTCGCAAGGTGAAAGGAGCGAACGGACTTTCACGATCAGTCATCGATGCACCTGTACCCACATGCATACACAGGCAAGATAAATCGATGTAAGAACTAAACCCACTCCTCACCTCACCGCTTTTATCAGGAGCCCCTTCCTACATCACTAACCACTCCCAGAACCCATTGGCTAATTAAAACTGTACCCTGAAAAAATGATTCACTCTAAATGATCCTGCCTTTTAATATGGTTCCACTGGAAAATAAATTTCAACCCGAGTTGTGGAAGGACCACTGAAACTCTCCGAAACAGGAAGACACTGGGATTCTATGGGAACCCGGGTTTTCTCCTGATGCCTCCATTGCCCGAAGACTGCAGAAGTGCAAACAAGAAAGACACAGCCCTCTTACTTGTTTTTCAGAGGCTCGGCAGTGTGAGCTTCCATGTTCACACCCCAGCGTCACCCAGAGCCAAATATAAAAAGACCTGTTCACCGACAGTGACCTCCTGACACTGAACTGCGACAAAACCCCAAAGCATTCTCCGTGATTCCAAGCCTGCTGCAGGTCTCTGAGACACATGGGCTCCCGCTGTAAGGAGGGGCACACCACTTGTCTGTCAATGCCTATTTAAGACAGTGTCTCAATACACACATTTTTAAATCAGACCTGAAATGCTGATCAAAACTGTTTGAAGTTTTCCAGATGCAACTGCATTTATCTGCAGCACTTCTAAAAATAAGAGGGAAAAAAGCCCAAAGCCTGTCAAAGTTAATTAGATTCATACAAAAAGCTTAACAGTCCTATGCAATGTTTTTACTCTGCTACATATAAATGTACAATAATTCCATGAACACTCGGTTTAATTGCTCATAATATTTTAATTAAGGCTATGCTTTGTATAAATATCAACTCATCATTTACTGTGTCTACAGTCCCATTTAAATGATGAAGTCAATTTGACAGTACATTCATGAAAAGAGAGTCTTTTAAGAGTTTTGCTTTATGTGGTCTGGAATACTAATGGGGGTTAATTGTCAAAACAAGCCTAGTGCGGACTTCCTAGGCTCCTTCACTGTTTTAAGTCACAGAACAATTGCTGCATTTGCATATGACCTTCTGACCCACTGCCCTGAGTAACATAAGGGCTACTTCAAGTCCGCAAGTCTGGGGCTGGAAAATCCAGAAGGCTCCCTTTTAGTATTTACATTTTAAGGCTGCCCTTTCAACGGTCCCCTTTAACTACTGTATTTGTGATTCAGATGATCAGATAATTAGATGTAAGATTAGATGCGCCAGAAGAGATGGCTGCTTCAATTAATCTTACAGTCCGTGCCTCTGCAAATCAGTTCTCCATGTGCAACAGAAAATATCAAATTAAGTTTTCAGAGCCAGGGAAATTTCAAGTCCACAGTCATTTTAATTCCATCTGAGGCAAGGATATAATTTATTACTGTAGTCTGAATTCATGTTCTCTCTTTCCAAAACACCAGTTTTAATTAGAGAACTGAGCCCCAAAAGAGTAGAAATAGGGGGAAGAATTTCCCATTTTACCCTCCAGGGGATTACTACCTCCTGCCTATATTCACCATCTCTTCTGATGTGAGGGTTTGCACAGTGAGGATCACAGGGGCTGCTCCAGGGGCTGCTGCAGGGGCCTAGAGGCCCCTGCCACAGAAGGAAACCAATCGTGTCCCTGAAAGAAGAGATGAACCACCTCTCATTTACAAATGAATACGCCACAACTTTTCTGCTTTTTTTGCTACTGCTTTTTAAATTTCACAAATCATTATGTTGTCCAAAAAACGATCAAATAATTTCTCTCATAAAACACGAGATGGGAAAAAAAATCACCTCAAATTGTCAACTCTATGTGCTTTTTTATAATTAGAACTTTTAACAGAATAGAAGCATGAAATAAATATAGATCTGGAAACTAGAAAACAGATGGCACAAAAAGATACCGGTATTTATCCCTGGGTACCATTAAGAGAATGTGCAAAACAATCAGTTCTGGATTCTGTGTCAGAGTTTTGATAGGCACAGCCCAGGAGCAAAGTCCTATATCTGCTTACGAAGTCAAAGTGCCTTCAACAAAAGGGAATCACTGGGACAATATCTCTTAGGTATTCTAGTCCAGAACTCACAGGTGTGAACACTAAAGCTCGAGTCTTGTGCTAAGATATTATCAAGGCCAATGCAACTCTAAGCCACTTGCAGCTTCACTGCATCTAGAAATGCTGCATTTGGGAGCTGGGGTTTTCAGTTCCTTAGACAGTCATCCTGTTCATTCACTCAACAAATGTTTTAGAAATACAGAAAGGCCTTCAGCAGCCTCCAAAAGGCTTCATGGGTATAAGGAAACCCAGCAAATAATGAGGGGACAGTAGTAGCTCCTTGTAAATTTATTTAATATCCTTTCGATGTCTAGATGGACCAGAGAGTGACAACACATGGAGATATGTGAACATCACTGGGAACTCCTGAAGGAGGAGGCTTTTAATACCAAACCACAACCAGAGCTGTCAGTCTGACCTCCTTTATTACTCCATACACAAAGTAGAGAACATATGTATGTTGTTCAGAATCAGCTTCTGCAGAGCTAACGCGCTTTCCTCACTTTCTCCTGACCTCACACGGGGCATGTGCTCTCTACAGATGGTGTGTTTCTCCTGTCATGTGGACAGAGGGGTCCCACGCCACACACGTGTGCAGAGACATAGCTTTCCATGGCTTTGCCTCCCTCTGTTACTCTGCCTAAGCAGGGTGGACATGGTCACAGTCGAGGCTCTAGTTTTAAAGACATGTGAATGAGGGTCCATTCTTTCTCCCCACTTTTCTCAGGGGTCCCAGCACCCAACCAATAATCCCACAGCCTTAACTTTTCCACTCCTCTGTGGCGGGACTCTGACCAGCTCAAGCATGGCGAGCGCTGCTCTGTCAGGATCTTTGCTTCTCCCCATCCCCTCTACCTTGATAAAAACTTAATTTATATTTCTAAAGAGAGGCTCTAAGGTCTACTCCACTCGTTCGTTGGCCTCCTCTTTCCCTTTCTCTTCTCTCTTGCCCTCTCTCTCCTGTCTGTCTCTTATTCCCTGTCCGTTGTCCCCCTGGGGCAGTTCTGCGTTGGGAACTTGGTCTTGAAGGTCCTGAGGCAACACTGGGCCTCCATCCAGGCAGCTCTTCCTTCTCAAGTATGTTGTATGTGTGGGGGCTCTTACTCCGTCACTCCTGTTCTTCAGACACTTGCCAAGGCAGCCTTTCTACCATTTTTTCTCTCAGTAGATATACTTTGTTTCTTCTTTATGTCTTTTTTAAAAATATTTTTGTATTCAATATATTTTTTATTTACATTTCAAATGATTTCCCCTTTTCTGGCCCCCCATTCCTGAAAGTCCCATAAGCCCTCTTCCTTCCCCCTGTTCTCCCATCCACCCTTCCCATTCCCTGTTCTGGTTTTGCCCTATACTGCTACACTGAGTCTTTCCAGAAAAGGAGCCACTCCTCCGTTCTTCTTGAACATCATTTGATATATGGATTATGTTTTGGATATTTCAAATTTCTAGGCTAATATCCACTTATTAGTGAGGGCATACCATGATTAATCTTTTGAGACTGGGTTACCTCACTTAGTATGATGTTCTCCAGCTCCATCTATTTGTCTAAGAATTTCATGAATTCATTGTTTCTAATGGCTCCATTGAGTATATATACCACATTGTTTACATCCATTCTTCCGTTGAGGGATGCCTGGGTTCTTTCCAGGTTCTGGCTATTATAAATAGGGCTGCTATGGACATAGTGGAGCATGTATCCTTATTACCTGCTGGGTAATCCTCTGGGTATATGCCCAGGAGTGGTATAGCAGGATCCTCCAGAAGTGATGTGCCCAGTTTTCTGAGGAACTGCCAGACTGATTTCTAGAGTGGTTGTACCAATTTGCAACCCCACCAGCAGTGGAGGAGTGTTCCTCTTTCTCCACATCCTTGCCAACACCTGCTGTCTCCTGAGTTTTTAATCTTAGCCATTCTGACTAGTAGTGTAAGGTGAAATCTCGGGGTTGTTTTGATTTGCATTTCCCTAATGACTAATGAAGTTGAGCATTTTTTAGATGCTTCTCAGCCATCTGAAGTTCTTCTTGAGGTACTAGCTCGGGCAATTAGACAACATACGGCGGTCAAAGGGATACAAATTGGAAAGGAAGAAGTCAAACTATCACTATTTGCTGAAGTTGTTTATCAGCTGTAGGAGTTCTCTAGTGGAGTTTTTTGGGTCACTTAGGTAGACTATCATATCATCTGTGACAGGTTATAAAATCAACTCAAGCAAATCAGTAGCCTTCCTATACTCAAAGGATAACCAGGCTGAGAAAGAAATTAGGGAAATGACACCCTTCACAATAACCACAAACAGTATAAAGTAACTTGGTATGACTCTGACCAAACAAGTGAAAGATCTGTATGACAAGAACTTCAAGACTCTGAAGAAAAAAATGGAAGAAGACCTCAGAAAATGGAAAAATCTCCCATGCTCATGGATTGGCAGGATTAATATAGTTAAAATAGCCATTTTGCCAAAAGTAATATACAGATTCAATGCGATACCCATCAAAACCCCAACTCAGTTCTTCATAGAGTTAGAAAGAGCAATTATCAAATTCATCTGGAATAACAAAAAACCCAAGATAGCTAAAACTATTCTCAACAACAAAAGAAATTCTGGGGGAATCAGTATCCCGGACCTCAAGCAATACTACCAAGCAATAGTGTTTAAAACTGCATGGTATTGGTACAGTGACAGGCAGGCAGATCAATGGAACAGGATTGAAGATCCAGAAATGAACCCACACACCTATGGCCACTTGATCCTCAACAAAGGAGCTGAAAACATCCAGTGGAAAAAAAGGTAGCCTTTTTAACAAATGGTGCTGGTTCAACTGGAGGTCAGCATGCAAAAGAATGAGAATTGATCCATCCTTGTCTCCTTGTACTAAGCTCAAATCCAAATGGATCAAGGACCTCCACATAAAGCCAGACACTCTGAAGCTAATAGAAAAGAAACTGCGGAAGACCCTTGAGGACATGGGTACAGGGGGAAAGTTCCTGAACAGATCACCAATAGCGTATGCTCTAAGATCAAGAATTGACAAATGGGACCTCATAAAATTACAAAGTTTCTGTAAGGCAAAGGACACCATCAAAAGGACAAATCGGCAACCAACAAATTGGGAAAAGATCTTCACCAACCCTACATCAGATAGAGGGCTAATATCCAATATATACAAAGGACTCAAGAAGTTAGACGCCAGAAAGCCAAATAGCCCTATTAAAAATGGGGTACAGAGTTAAACAAAGAATTTTTACCTGAAGAACTTCTTTATGTCTTAAAAGTTATTTTATTGCATTTATGTCGTGCGTGTGTGTGTGTGTGTGTGTGTGTGTGTGTGTGTGTGTGTGTGTTGCTATGCTGCACACGGAGAGGTCATAAAACCACCTGTGGGCAGAAGTTCTCTTCCTCTACTACATGAGTCCCAGGTAGTACTACTGAACTACTACTACTGAACTCAGGTAGTCAGGCCTGAGAACAAAGTCTCTCAATCTGCAGAGCCATTTTGCTGGCTCCATCATCTCTCTTCTCCCAAGAACACCATCTAAAGCTTGGAGTTCTCCTTCAAATTTGTACTGATTTTCAGGAAACACTCAAACACATATCACTCTTACCAGCTCCAGTGCCCCACATAAGTATCCCCATTGTCCAAGCCTGAGACCTCTCTCAGCCCTCCATCTCCCGATGTATCAGTCAACATCCTCATCTCTTCTTCAAGGATCTGCCTAGGTACCATCACTCCAGGAAAGCCTGAGTCTGCCTGTAATAAATAGTAGCTTTCTCTATACTCTGCTTTTGTAACAAGACCAGGTTCAAAGCACGTAAGACAACACATGGCCTTACTGAACAAGTCACCCTAGAATCTCCTCAAATACACTGCAAATTCTTTTCAAAAACAATTCCTGTGTATTTTAACACTTTGTAGACCACATGTGTAGTTGATTAAAACACGTTTGCTTAATTATAGCCCATGCACTGGGAACCTCATACCTCATATACGCAACAGGAACAAATCTCAACAATTGACATTGGCAGAGACTCATAACATCAGGGTTAATTCCTGGAGACCACTGAGCCAAGCACCAGGAAGGTATGTAAATATCTCAGTCAATTAAGAGCCCATCACTATTTAAATCCTTTGATCTGTTCAAAGTGTTGTAAATACAAGAAATATTTACATTCTATTCATCTCTTTCAGTCACCAAATCCAAACATCTCTCCAAGTCACAATGTGACAGATGCAGTACCCAGAGCAATCTCACATCTGAGATCTTCTCCCTGTATTGTGTTGCATGTGTGTGTTGTGATCTAGATAATTCTTTCTGTGATGCATTCATACCTTAGTATTTTAGTATTTCTCTTTCACAGTCCTACAGGTGAACTCTGGCCTAAAAGTAAGTCTTTCTTGTTTGTCTTACATTCTGGGGAGAAAAGGAAAAACTGCAGATGTTTATTGCTGCAGCTATTGCTTGCCCACATCTTTTCAAACAAATCTTGCCAACAGCTTTCTGAAGAGTGTCCACCATGAATTCAGAGGTGTGTGTGTGTGTGTGTGTGTGTGTGAGAGAGAGAGAGAGAGAGAGAGAGAGAGAGAGAGAGAGAGAGAGAGATCCCCTTTCCTTCCTTTGAGATTTAGACTTGCAGTCAACTCCCAATCTTTCACAGTCTGACCAGGACTACTTTATTCCTTGTTTCCAATTTAAATGTCTCACAGTGCTATCTAAAGGAATTATCCTCTCCTCACCACAAAAGCTGTGGAGCACAGGAACATTACATCTCCTTTGTATGGTTAAGCGAAAGTCAGGATGGGTCCAAATTTGGTATTTCTCTTTCTCTTGGATAATATTGTCTTTGATGTTACTTGTTAATTAGGAAAAAAATAACATACCAAATTTTGTCTCTGTGGTAACCTTCTATTTCTCTTTTCCAGTTGCCACAATCTTTTTCTAAGCTAATAGCACCCATTTTAAAATCATGAAGAATTGAGGGCCATAAAGATAGCTTAGCTAGTTGACAAGCTCATGCCCAATCTCTGGAATTCACATGGATGGAGTTGAGGGGGTGAGGGGGGGACAACTGACTCCTGCCAGCTGTTCTCTGACTTCCACACATACATTATGGTATACCATATTGTGTACTGTGGTACATGCACGCCAACCTACCACACAGACAAATGTAGACACAAATGAATACACTAAACAAACAAATACATAAACAAACGAACAAATAAATAAATAAAGGAAAACAATTAAAATCTATGAAGGATTCAGAGTCTGCTTTATGACTCAGAGGTAGACACCTCACAAGAATATAAGCTAGCCAACATGATTTAAAATATGCACATTATCCTTCTGAGTAAACATTTAAAAATGAAATCAAAAACAACAAAACAAGCAAAACAACAAAAACAAACAAACAAAACCCAAAACCTTGCCAGCTCTGAAGATTCTCATGTGCTAGCAGGTGAGTAAGGGCCCGTTAATTGTGTTCTCAGGCTTAGTGCTTCATACCAACCCAAGCCAGGTAAAGGGCAACTACAGGCTCTATCTAGATGACACAGTAACATTGTAGACTTTATGAAATATGCAAATAAGACAAAAAAGGGTTAAACAATGAACAAGAAGGAATCCTGGTCTTATGCACCTTAAATCCTCAAAGCTGCTAAAAAGGTCTTTTTAGAACAGTCAACTATTTAAATGCTCTTCCTTCAATTTGAAGGGCAAGGGAAAATTGTATTATTGCTAATAAATCACATAGACATGACAAATACATGACCTAATGTATAAGATGGAGGGATGGATGGATGGATGCAGAGATACAGAAACATAGAGTGTGTGATCTGTGGATGGAATCTAAGGCACAGTCACGCATCACGCAGAAGAGATGCCTCCCTCTTGTGAAACATCTGCTCATAGGGCCCCTGAGATAAACTACTGTAATCTCTCCCACTAGGGACAGCACCCAAAACTAACCTGATTTATCACCTGAGGCTATCTTCGACAGTAAAATGAGTTTCTTATAGGCAACAGAAGATAGAGTCTGGTTTTTGTGTTTGTTTTTGTTTTAATACGTTCAGTTAACATATGTCTTTTGGTTGGCTAATTGCAACCATTTTAGACTCTTGAAAGGTGTTCATCGCTGTCATTTTGGTGTGTTTTGTTTGTTTGTGTTTTTGTCTTGTTTTAATTTGCTCTTTGTGCTATCCATCCTATTTTGTGTTTCAGTAATTATGCGTTCCTGTACTTCCTGTCTCTAGTCTATTGGCTATGCCTAGTCCTCCCTTTTTGTGAATCATCACCTCTCGTAGTCTCTCTCAGGATAATTTGGTGAACCTGATTTTTTTTGTAGCATGTATATAACATGAAATTTTTTTCCTTCATCTTTTGTGGCAAATAGTTTTGCTACATAAAATAATATGGAATGGCATCTGTGCTTTTTTAGAACTTGAAGAGCATTGCTTCAGCATCTACTGGGTTTTAAGGTTTCCATTGAGAAATCAGCTATTATCCTAGTAGATTTCCTGTATATGTGACTTGTGGCTTTTATCCTGCAGATTTCCATAGATTTTCTTGGTTCTATATGTTTATTGATTCCATGTCCCTTTCTGGTCTTGTCTAGTTCATGTTCTGTGTGTGTTTCTTATATTTGTATATGCACATCTTTCCTTAATTTGGAAGAATTTTTTTCTGGGACTGGATTGAGGATCTAGTCTATGTCATTGCCGAGGGATTCTTTCCTGTCTTCTATGCTATGAATACACAGATTTGGTCATTTCGTGCTGTCACAAAAACGTGTATACTTCTTTTATGTATTTTTGTCTTTTTCATAGTCTTTGCTTGAGTGATATGATTCCTTTACATCATCTTCAAGCCCTGATATTCTACTTTCTACTTGGTGCACTCTACTGGTCCTAATTCTCTCTACGTTTTCTAAGTAGGTTATTGAGTGTTGCAGTTCCATCTTACTGAACCCTGAGTTCTCCCCAATATTTCCATCTCTTTACTGAGCTTTCAAATCCTTAACTGCCTACATTCAGACATATGTTTGCTTTTCTTGAACTTCATCAGGAGTTTATTACTATTCTCTTTAAGTTCATTGAGGTGTTCCTTCATGTCTTTTTAAAAAACATTTTGCAATGTTTGATCATGCTTACAATTTTTTCTTTTTAATTTTGTGTTCTGGAATGCATCTAGGTAATGGTCATTTGAAAACATTTCTATGGCACTACTTGGTTTGGGAAAAAGATATACTGCCACGGTCTTCTGTATTATGTTTTTGTTACGTATCTTGAACATGTAGACTTCCTCCATTGGTTGCTAGCCTGCCTCTGGCTGGGCCAATCAAAAATAGTGTGATGAGAGCGAGGCTTGGGCATGTGGAGATGATATTAACATGAACTGAATACTACATAAAAATGAACTCTCTAGAATATCTGTAACAGACCTTAGGAAGTGAGTCATCAGGGATTTACATTTTCTCATTTATATTTTTATGTACTCAAACTTTTCAATAGTGAAAGTATTTTATTTTGTCAGTTTCTTCAGTGGTTTTGCCATTTCCCTAGCCTGTGGTTGAATACTTTCTATGTGTTCATATACTTTTGAAATCTTCCACGAAGTTTTATCAAGGAAATTACCTTCTATTTTTGTTGATTCTTCTGACATTAATTATCTTTATTCTGTTTTTTTAAAAAAATAAATTAATGATGAATCTACTCAACTGAATTTTCAGAACAAGGTTTAGTTTATATATAAAAGTTTGAGAAGGGGATAAGGGAATGATTTAGCAAGTAAGAAGATTTATAACACAAACACAGGGATATGAGTTTGAGTCCCTGGCACCATGTAAAAAAAAGCAGATATAGTCATACATACACACACACATATATATATGTATATATACATATATATATATTAGCTCCAGCACTTTGGGAGTAGGGTCAGTGCTTTCTAGACATCGTTCTACTATGGCATCAGAGACCCTGCCTCAAAGGAATAAGATGGATAACGATAGTAAAGGCAAGGTTTTCCTTTAATCTCTATATGTTCATGGAGGTGTATGTTCCCACATATATGCACGTACATCACAAACACACATGCACATAACAGAAAAGAACATTGAGGAAGGATAAAGTACAAGAAGATCTATGACAAGCTGTATGCTAAGGCATAGTAAAACTCTATTCCAACCCTAGAGGAAGGACCTTCTGAACTAGGAGCCTTATTTCTATTCGTCTGTAATTTACCTCTTCAGAATAAAGACAGTTTTTAACCTACCGTGAATTGCCCTTAGCTGTGCTGACAGGAACCAGCATGATTACTTGATTTTAGTATGGATATCTAATTATTGCTTAGTTCTGTAAAACCTGCATGTTTATACATTGGAATAATCAGGGTTATCAAAACAGAATGAATGTTCTATACTGGTGCAAAGCATGGCTATATTTTAGCATCTTAAGTTTGTCATAAATAAATGGATAAATTGAAAGCACTTCCCATTTCCATAGAAACTAGAAATAGAACTATCCTTCTGTATATGAGGTGTTATTTTTGTTATACTACACTGGTCTCAAAATGTAATTTGTTAAGTTTTACAGCCAAATGATAAAACTAATGGGTTATGGATTTAGTATTAATTACTCTAAAGCTGTAATCAGTATCTCTGAAAACGATTCTACAAAAAGCAGGTGGTATTTACTTCCTTGCTTATTTCTATACTTTGTCCAGGAAGTGCACCAAGAAACTAATGAATCTGGCTAGATGCTCAGAAAAAAATCTCATTAAAATAAACCAATTCCTGCGCATTAACTGTGGATAATTTTTTTATTGCTATGAAAAGCAGTAAGGCCAAAGTCACTCTAGCCATTTGATAATATGGTAACTTTAAATATTTCAAGCATATTACTTTCCTTTAGAGCTGGTCATTCAAATATTCTGTATAATCACACCATATAAAAGTAAGGCTAAGCTGCTTTTCCTATTCCCCAAATCTTCCTCTTCCCATAAGTCAAGTACCCACCAGCCACTAATGATGAACTGAAGCACTTAAGAAATAGAGTACAGAAAGCATTTATGGTTTTCTGGGTAGTGGTATGGATTCTTCTAAGTTCCTAACTGATTTCTAATACACACTGGTCTTACCACAACTTGAATCTGAGACTATTTCTATGCCAATGCCTTCTCAATCTAGTACCCATTGCCCAGTTCTGAAATTCTGGCTAAGAGAATTTTATTAAAAATAAAACTGAAAGACACACAGCTAGTATTTTAGGTAGTTTAATGCACCTAGATGATACTTCTGACCTAGTGAGGTCTCATGCAGGACCAACACACAGAGCACAGTGCTGATGTTCACCAACGGCCTTTGTGTTAAACTGACACCTAACAATAACATCTAGGAACCCCACCCACCAAGGCTGCTTTAAAAGGCATTATTTGCCTCTAAAAATACTGGAGAAACTACCTGTTAAACTACTGCTTATCATTTAGCTCTCATGTGATGTCTCTCTTAAAAATCAGTCCTCGGTCAATATCATATGAACATACATGTGTTCAGGGTTGACCACTTGGCATTGGATAACCTATAATGGGACTCCCCAGGGAAGACTATTTCTCCTGCTAGCACTCTGTTTTAGCTGTCTGTAGTTCTTTGCTTAGGAGTGAGACTCAATGAGATTTACCCCTTCTGTATTAGCATATTAAGGTCTTCCATATTCACGTCTTATTTAGGTAGTCATGTTGTTGATACTGCATGCATGTGACTTGTCTGTCAGCTCTGGAGAATAACCCCACAGTCTACTTCCTGTTTCTCTGGTTCTTATAATGTTTTTATCATACATGCATACATAGATACATTTATAGTAACAATTAAAGACAATTAAGGAAAAAGAGGTCATGAATTTGAAAGAGGGCAAGGCAGTTGTGGTAAATGAGGGGTTGAAGGGAGAAAAGGGAAGGGAAAATGATGCAATCACTATAATCACATTTTAATTTAAAATATAAAAGAATCAATAAAGAAAGCTCAACACTAAGAAAAATCAATTCCTGAGCAAGTACTTTGCTTTCTTCCTTTTGTATGAATAATACAGCTCTGCATATCTTCTTCCTCATCTTCTCTTCCAAAGACCTAGTTCTGAATCTCAACTTTGGTGATAAAGTACATTGGGAGGGCATCCTTGGGTTCTCTGGTTACAAATTTAACATGTGTTTATGTTTTGTTGCTGTCCATATTCTTATTGTAATGCCCTAAAAAAGGTGTTTCTTTCTCACCAAGTAGTCTTAGTCTAAGTCTACAAGTCAAGACAGCAGTATCTAGTTGAGGCAAGAGCTGTCTAGTATATCCCCATGAGATGACTGGTCATCTTTTGAGAATATAATTTATTTCATCTATTCTTTGCCCTACTTGATGAAAATGTCTCCAAATATGAATAAAATTCACCCCAATGTTTCCCCTTCGATATGGGCAGATTACCTCAAAAACCTCTAGGTTATGAGTCTAGGAGCTAGGAACTGCAATACCCTTATACCTGATGATTTCATGCCTCCTCACTCATACATTCCCCTTTTCTAAACTTCAGCTCATTTTTCTTTCAGTGGCATGAACGAATACAGCCCATTGGAAGCTTGTCATAGAGCACACAACACTTGAAGCATCATACAGCGTAGATAGACTGTCGCAATCAATATCACCTAATTTCAGAAAGAAGAAAGAGAATGAGAGAAACAAAAAAGACTAAATATGGCTAATAAGCAAAAAACGTTCCCTGGGTCACAGAGTAAGCATCCAAAAATGCAATCCTACTTTGGTTTGTTTAGTGGTTTTGTTATGTGGTGCAGAGGACTGAGTCCAGGGCCTGATGTGTGCTAGACAAGAGCTCTGCAACTGGAACACACTCTAACCAGCACAGTCATATTGTGAGCACTGGGAATGGAGGTCCTGGGCTCATCATACTCGCTACCACCACTATTCTACAGTGCTTCCTGATTATTAGACTACTCTGCTCTAAAAGATTAAGTAAAATACAAGTAGTGGAATGCCATTCCGTGATGCTGTGATTTGAAAGGTTGATGCAAGCAAATAGATTGAAGCTAATTTCAGTGGCTTCCAAAGCAGGCCAGCATTTCATTTGCTTGAGCCATCTCTAGTGAGACCAACTCAAGATGAAGATGGAGAGTGGCTTCTGAAGACCCTGCATCTATGTCTTTATTCTTTTTTATATGCAGGTGTTTTAAGCAAGTGGTGGACAATGCTATCACCCATGTCTCTTTAATTTCAATTCTCTGTAAATTTGAACCTTAAAGAGATACAAATAAGTAAGCCTGGTTATTACAGCAGATTATGACGGGATATTATTCAGATACCACTTTTGCATAGAGGCTTGCAGCAACAATGAAAAGGAGGCGTGTTGTCTCAAGAGACAATATGCTTGTGAGTTTGAACGTATTTTCTACAAGTAGGGAAAACATACCTGAACCCAAAGGAATACAGGAAACTTTGTTACATTCAAGCACAAACACATTTTCTACCTCTTAATTTAAAAAAAGGGAAGGGACGGCACTAAACTGCACATAGGAATAAACAGGCCATTTATTTGCTTGTACTAATTAACATCTCTTCAGGTCTCCAGGGTCTTTTCGCATCTCCAGAGTCTCGCACAAAGGATGTTCCTCTGGCAAGAGATGCAGCAATTCAAAAACTTGCTGAGTCCAGAGGGAGAAATGTCAAAGAAGAAAAGGCACCCTAAAAACAAACATGTTAATTAAAAACATGAGACAAACACAACCATCTCACACCACTCCCCACCACCCTGGCAGGCCAGAGTCATTGTCTCTTTGCTTACAACAGTTAAAAGAGCAAATTAGCAGGAATCCTCCTGAAACAGTTCACACTGGCTCCTCACATTGGTTATCATCCAGGTTGCTCAAAAGTAAGAGCTACAGAAGAGCCCCCCCCCCCCCCGACATTCCAAACTTCTTGGATTTTTGAGTGTCATCTCCAAAAGTAGCATTGCAGAGTTCCTTAGCTATTACCGACAGTCTCAACCAAAAGAGCCTAAGACAGGTAGGTCCCCTCCAGAGGAGGGTGAGGGAGGCTGGGATTGGACTATCCACCCATTGATGTGATGTTTGCTTTCTCTTCACATCTTTTCTCTGACAGGGTCTCTTATAACCCAGGCTGTCCCTGAATTTGCAAAGTAACCCAGAGGAATGAGGGACTTGTAGTTCCTAACTCGTAGACTCACAACATTCTAGATTTCTGCGGTAATCTGCCCATATCAAAATGAAGCTGTGAGGGGGTTTTTATTCACATTTGGAGATATTTTTGAAGTAGGGCAAGGAATAAATGAAATGAATTAATATTCTGATCCACTGGTATTACTGGGTACTACCAATGCTGGCTTCATATGGTGCTGGGAACTGAACTCAGGACCTCCTGTCTCTATGTTTACAAGCACTCTGCCAACCAACCTCCATCCTTGCCCTTAAAGCCTATTATTTCTAATTAAAAATAGACTCCAGATTGTATCAAGTTGACAGCTAAACTAACAATCACATAAAGTATATTTATATTTTAAATATAAAAGCAGTGTAAGTTCTGAATAATGTTCAAACACATGCCATTGGAAGGCAGCACACCATATAATCAGGTCACGCTTCTGTGGAAAATTAGATGTATAGTTTTGACAAGTTACATAAATATGCTAAGCCCTGGGTCTTTTTTACCTGTAAATATTGATAATCAGAGAGGTCAAATCATTGTTAGTTTTTTCATAAATATCTCTTCATACACATATTTCTTACAAAGTATAAGTTACCTCTTACTCTGTCTTCTTTGATAGTATTACTGTTATACTGTCTAAGCAATTTTCATGTTATTGAGACTTTGTAAGTAAAACATCCAAAGCCTTCAGAAATTCACTCAGGCAGGTACAATCTGTTCTGTACCTTCCCATAGTTTCTGCCATGGCTTGGATTATTCCTCTAGATGGGAAGAGAAAAGGCTTCTTACAGTGAGGAACTGAATTCCCAAAGGCATGAACACTGCCCTTCCCACTTAATCAGAAAACAGGAGAACTCTGATTTTTCTCTCACTAATCTAATAGACAGGCTGTGATCAAAGCAATGCCACCATTTGCCATGACAGCAGGCTGAGAGTCAGTGTATGCATTTTTTAGTTTTACATAGCATCGATGCTCCCCACAAAACTTAATTTTAATGGGATTACAGATTCTGGATTGGTCACTACTACATGAAATTATCCCACTGCTATCATTTGCTCCACAGATAGAAACTACCACATGCCTAGATTTTTCTAGAGACTATTTCCAGCCTCTATCTGCAATCACTGAGCTGTTTAATCAATGAAATGATAAAACAACGGCCCATGAACCCAGAGAAAATTCAACTGTGAATGGTTTGTTCCTGGCAGTTTATATGTTATGTAACCAAGTCTTTCAGGATAATTTTTCCATTGTGGCTTTATGCCAAGTGTCCTCAATCAGAAAATATATACAGATCAATCATCTAACTACTTTCAATTGTCTGGAAACTTGGGGTGAGGTTGTAAAGTAAAATAAAAAGTATAATCAATGAAGTTGGTAGTGCTGAAAAGGAAAGGAGATTTGGGTGATTTAAATATGCAGGTGTGAGACATGGCATCTTATCTAGTTTTCACTATCCTGAAAGCTTACTGTATTAGCTTTAAGTCAAAAGGTCACTGGATTTTTTTTAAAGAAGCTGTCATTTCGCATTAATATCTGCTACTTCACATTACCAGCATTCATCTGCAAAGACAGCTTTTACCTTCTCTGATATATACAAATCTCAAATGAATAGCTTCTTGGGCAAATAGCAGCGGATTCTGTTATCCTGGGTTTACACACAAACCTTTCAAAGGTCATGTTGTGCAAAACAGAACTCAAGACAACAAATTTAAAGTGACTTTCTAAAAGTATAAAACTGTTGTGCCCAGGTGGGCTCTGTATGAGATTATTCTAAAGCACTTTGGATGACTGGATGAGATACAGAGGTGTCATCTGGTATTAGTTGCCTTTATTGCTGTTGGGGGATAGTAGCTAAGAAAAACAAGTAAGGTAGTAATGGTTCCTGTTGGCTCCCAGTTGGATTGTATAGGCCACCATGGAAGGGCAGCCCTGGTAGCTAGTGCACTGCACCTGCAGTGAGGAAGCTGAGAGCACTGAATGTGACATTCCAGATGCTTCTACTGTTTGTTCAGTCAGGACGCTAGTGAAATAGTACCACCCATGTTCGTGGTGTTTCTGTAGCAGTCCGAAATTCAGGAAATTTGACAATAAAAACTTATGGTCACAACCTCCAAATTATAGGTAATATGTATATATATTTCAATATATATATAATATATATTATATAATATATATTATATATATGATGCAATAATATATATATATTGCACTTTAACATATACTTTGGGGAATTATCAAATGACAGCCAAAGCTTTTTGTTTTTAAGAAAATGATACAAAGCAAAACAATATACACCTAATTTTTGTAGACACCATGGAGGAATGATAAAATCTGAATAACGAGGCTCAATACTCTAAGAAGAAAGTGGTAAAAGAGAAATAGTCAAGGCTTGAATTAAAAAGAACTGCATTTTACATATCGCTTGTTCCTACAGCAATTTTAGCTTGTGGCTTGCTGAAGTTCAAAGTTAACTTAACCTGGCCCAGAGAGTCTTCATCTGCACCACGACAACCCACTGAAGCTAGAAGTAAACCGTGCGTGTGAAACTCTTGCTCACTGATGGAGTAGTCTAAGTATCCTAATGATGAAACACATCTCTTCAGCTTTGCCCAAATGCTGCCAGTGCCTCTACTTTGCCAACTAATATTTCCCATGTCTTATCTCTGTCCATTTTCAAACAGGCGGCTCATAAATGCCATACAGTGTGATTTTCCCACCCACCCCCAACTCGTATGTTGTATCTCAAGGTCCATGCGTGCTTTCTATAGATTTTTACACTCTCTTGTAATTCTTGCTACGGATTTGGTTCCTCAGCAAATATTTTCAGAGGCATTAAAAGCCAATAAATAACAAAGACAAACTCTTCTTCAGGGTCTTTCCACATCAGATGAAGGTGTTATGGAGATGATCATACATTGATCCAAATCCTTATAATTCATGAAGTGCAAGGGAAAGTTCTGGATGTATAGGGAAGAAAGCACACAAATTTGTCCTAGTGACCCAGAAGAAAGTACAAGTAAAGGACCCTTGAATTACCAAATTCCCACTGATAGTGGCCCCGGCACACTGTTTCAGCACATACTGTGATCAGGAGCAGTTATAGGAATTTATGCACATCCTTCCTGTCCTAGGTTCATTTCTGTTGTTGTGATAGACATGTCCTGACCAACAGCAACCCGAGAGAAGAAGGGCTTACCATTCTATGTTACAATCTTATTGAGGGAAGTCAAGTCAGGCAGTCAAGCATGCAGTAACATCAAATCTGCAGTCAAGAGTAGAGAGAAATGACAGGGCCTTTGCTTTATGGATGATCATCTCAGCTGGCTTTCTATACTCTTGCACCTTTCAGGGCCTGATCCAGGAAACAATGCCCCCCACATTCAAGGTTGGCATTTCCACCCCAAATAATAATAAAGACAAGCTCAAAGGACAACCCAATGTAGATGATTCCTCCGGGCTCTCTTCCCAGAAGACTCTAGGTTATGTCGACATATCACACATGTTGGCTAAAAGTCTGCTGTTGCCCATGAAGCACAGAACATTGTGCCTTGTGTCCCTTTTCTGCTACACACTGCTGTTGACTTCCTTCTCAGCTGTGGGCTCCCTGCAGGGAGGGCAGCCTCCATCAACCTGTGTATGCAGGCACATAGTGTTAGTAACAGGGCCAGCTATTTAGAGATTACATTGTTCACCGATAAGAAGAGAAACACTTAAAGAGAATATGTAAAGTCATATAACAACATGAAATTCATATGTATGTCCAAGAAGTATTTATTAGCAACTATTCCATGCTGGTTGGGTTTTTTTTTCAGTAACTATGAATAAAGTCCAGTACTAAACAGACAGTATGTCCTATAGTCATAGAACTTATAGCCTAAGGTAGAAAAATGGGCAATAAATGAATAGATAAGCAAAACATAAAGGTCAGTAGTTGAAGGAAATGATGCAGTGAGAAAGGGCAGATGGCCAAAACCTTGTGGAGCTGTCATGACGTCATCGTTACCTTGTGCTAAGAGCACCTAGCTCTATAGCTCTATAGTTACTATAATCTGTAAGGTCTTGGCATTGTAGTTACTGTGTGCACAGGGAAACTGGCACTGTGTTTATTGTGTTGTGTGTACATGACCTAGAAGTTACCATGTGCTGTAAGTACTCATCACTGTACCTACTGGATGTTGTGTGCACATGACCTGGTAGTTACCATGTGGTATAAGTAGCTGCCACTGTAGCTATTATGTGCTCTGAGTACTGGGATTGTAGTTACTACTTGTCATCTCTAGTAGTTGCCTTGTGCTGAGAATACCTGCCATTACAGTTATTCTGTGAGTGTCCGACTTTGTATCTTTAGTAGCTGTGAGCGCCTGATGCACTTATCACCATGTGCTGTGAGTCCTGGCATCACAGAGACTATGGGATGTGATTGCTTGGTATTGTGTTCGCTGTGTGATTTCAGAACCAAGCATTGCAATCACTGTTTACTGTGCTCTCTAAGTATCTGCCATTGCACTTACGATGTTGTTCAAGTACTTTGCACTGAAGTCACTTGTTATTATGAGCTGTAGGCACCTGGCATTGTACTGTTTTCTGCCATTGTAGTTACTTTATGTTGTGGGGACCTGGCAATTTAGTCATCGTGTGCTATAAATAGCAGATAGCTTACATTACTATTTGTTGTAAGTATGTGACATGGTAATTACTGGTTACAGCTGTCTGTAAACACCTTTCATTGTAATTATTGCGAGCTGTAAGTTCCTGACATTGTAGTTACTATGTGCTGTAAGTTCCTGACATTGTAATTAGTATGTGCTGTAAGTCCCTGACATTGTAGTTACTATGTGCTATAAGTCCCTGACATTGTAGTTACTATGTTCTGTAAGTACCTGACATTGTAGTTACTATGTGCTGTAAGTCCCTGACATTGTAGGTACTATATTCTGTAAGTACCTGACATTATAGTTACTATGTGCTGTAAGTTCCTGACATTGTAGGTACTATGTTCTGTAAGTACCTGACATTGTAGTTACAATGTATTATAAAAATATAAAAGAGCAAGTATCCAATAAATATGACTTAATGCTTCTAATTTTATATTAAATGCTACAATTCATCTGAACAAATAGTAATAATAATAAATGATAAGTTTCTGTCTCTTGTTCTCACACTAACAGACACACCATGCAAATATAGGTATCATCATGGACAAAGGTGTGAAATACACTAATTCTTACAATTTGACATTCATTAAAGATAGTAGTCTTATGTCAGTGTCCTGAAAAACAGAATGTATATCAAGCAGGGAGTGTTATTCTTTAACCACTGTTGCAAACAAAATATACCTAAGATTGCATTGTTCCACAGATACTCACTTTCTTCTTGGAGAGCCTTGATGCTAAGGATGTTCACGGAGTAGTTGCTATGGGGAATCCATCCCACACAGAGCAGGAGCCTGGAGGGTGGGGCAATGGAGGCTGGCATCCCGTGGAGCCAGAGATTGCCTATTGATCCTGCCTGCCTGTGCACTCAGTTGGGTCAGGAATGATTCTTCCTGGTGCTGGCTGTGCTCTTTGGAGCAATCTTGTTTTCTAAAAGACTGTTGACATGGAGGAAGTTTCCATTTCTTTCAAAATTCAAAGGCACATCAATAGAACCAAAGTTCCACACGCCTACATCAAGTGATTGATTTTTTTTAATGTAATTTTTAGGGTGGATCTACAGATGTACGTGAATGTCACTCTAGTGTACTAGTTCAAAAATATTAATATTCACATGCTAGTCATAAAACTGAAGTAAACTGAATTGGTTCTAACATTGCTAAAAAAATTCAGCATCTACAAATTAACACACGGGCTCTGCCAGCCACAGATGACATGTTTGAGCTCTTTATGCTAAGCCCGGAAGTGACCCAATTAAGAGAGCAGCACTTTTCTGAAAGAAGGCAGAGTAAAACCAATGTCTTTCTTCTAATTTTATATTGATTAAATGTATTCTTTGATGGTAATTTCTGAGTGTATATAGCTTACCCCATCCTTTCTTATCTTTCTCAAACCTGACACCCATCCCCGACCCCTGCAAGGGCCCTGTCCCACATCCAAGACTTTTGTTTTATTTGGTGACTAATGATTTTAACAGCAGCCATCTGTGCAGCCACAGGTTCTGGACTATGCACTAGAAGGAACCTGGTGGCTTTACCATCTGAACACACTGAGGATAGTGATTGTCCCTCTCCAAGCATCAGCCAGCTGCCAATGGCTCAGCTGGGGCAGGAAGGGCTGGCTCCATGAGTTCCTTTGGGACCATGACTGCCTGCTGATGGCAGAGTTCTCTGCAGGACATTATCCTGCCCTCTCTAAGGCTCAGAGAACATTTCAGCAAGAAGGTGTGGGAAATAATATAAGAGCTGCAAGATGGGGAGAAAGTTGCAAAATGCCATCTTGGGGCTTAACACATAATCCTGAATTCACAACGGCCGTCGTTGCCTGCACTGGGCCTGTCAACATCCTTAGACATTTCCAAAACACTTTCTTTTCTAATTGCCTGACTCATTTCTTGTCTTTGTTCCCCGGCTTTCATACACTGCCCCTGCTCTGAAAAGCCTTCCAGAAACTTCCAGGCAACCTTGCAGACTGCTATCTTGCTTTGTGAACAGGAGCCTCCAGCCCTCCCCTTTCTTCATTCATCCAGTCCAGGTCTCTCATGAGCCAGTACTTTCCCCAGGTATCTTGACGCTGGCTTTTTCTTGGAGCCCCTGGCAGTCAATGCAATCCTGCTTTCTCGTCAGAACAGCAGCCTATCAGAACTGGCCTCATGTGGTCGAAAGGAGAGAGGCCTGGGAGGAGAGCTGCTGATGGCTGCCACTTAACTCTTTGCTTTTGCCTACCTGCCTCTTTTCAGGCCCCACAAAGTTCCAGCCTTTTCCTTAATTATAGGAACTCTACCTGCACTCTTTCTCTGCATAGAAAACTCTCATCACCTATCTTCTGCTATATCACACACACACACACACACACACACACACACACCTGCTTAACCCCAGGAACCATCCTAGCACACACCTGTGCTTTAGGGTGATGCTCTGAGCTCAGTGGACAGGACCATGGACCTGTCTTCTCACAGGAGCTTGAAGACTCATTCACCACATGTCTCCCTCACTGCAAGGCAACTTCATCTAGGCAGATGCCATAACAGTCCCACACCACTGTCATTCCAACACAGGGCATGTAGGCTGATACACAACATGGCACCAAACGCCGGGTCTGAATGAATGAATGAATTGAAAACATTTTCTGTTACCTAATCTTTCCAATACAGTACACTGTTCTACCTTTCAGAGATATAATATCCATACGAAAACTGGTATCACCAAGTCACACATGCAATGAGTCAGTTGTCATGGCATTTGCTTCCTTGGGAAGGTGTTTGAACTGTGGTCTAGACAGAACCTCACATGTCCCAGGTCACTAGCTATGCCACTTCTCAGCTAACCCTGCCACCCCTGAATCATAACCATTATGAGGATGTCAGCTTTGAGAATGCAGGGCCCTTTTCCCAGCCTTACTTTTCATGGAAACAGACTCCTAGGATGGAAGAGTTCTGGCCTATCTCCATTCATAGCCTGGATTTGGAGATTCCTGGATTGACTTCGCTCGTGTCCCAGTGTTATACACAGGATTTGTGGTTGAGAAACAGGTGTTGCTTAGACTCACCACATGATGCTCTTGTCCGTGCTGACTCCTACTTCATCACAATCCCTGATTCCACGGCTGTTACAGTTATTCTCAGATCCCCTCTGATCACCTTCCTAGCCTGGAAATGTGGTCATCCCTCACTTGGGCTCATCCGAGCAAAAGTACCAACGAAGTCTCACAAGAGAAAAGAGCAGTACAGGCCTGACTTCCTCTAGCTTTAATGTTATTTTTACGCATTTCTCCTTTGCTCCTCTTCCTCTCTCCCTCATCCCTTGCTTTTTTTAATTCCCTCTTCAGTTTTCCATTACTAATCTAAACAATACCATAAAGTTCAAGCTGTTGAACATTACTACCCACTAACTCCTGTGCATACTTCCAAGGTACTCACATAGTCAACTGTAGCTACCCCATGACTCAAGTATGCATTAACCCCAAGAAAGACAGGAACTACTCTTGCTAGAAACTAGAGTTATAGCTCAGTTAAAAGCATGGGCTGCTCTCCTGAAAGGCTCAAGTTCCAATCCCCAGCACACACACACCTGGCATCTCACCAGTCTAGGGGATATGACTCTCTCTTCCGGCCTCCATCTGTACAGAAAGTATGTGGTGCCCAGGCATGCATGTAGACAAAATAAAGAGGTAAACCGACTAATTAACAGGGTCACTCTGGTCTGATGCTGATCCTAAAGAAGACAGTGGCCCTCGCTGGTTCCGCTGCAGATGTTTCTAGTCTTTTGACATCACATAAAGACATCATCTTTTATAACGTTTTCAGCATCACCACCCATCACTGTCGTCTATAATATTTACACCAAGAACAACAGAGTTAGAAAAAAGAAAAACAGGAACCTTTATGTTTTATTGAGTGTGCGGTTTCTGTTTTGGGTTGCATTCATTGCTATCTTTGATAACATGCAACATGAGTCACAAGTTGGACGTGGCTATAAGCACACATAGAACCAGGAGATCCAGTCCGTTTCTCTACTTTCTTGTTTGTTTAGAGATTACCTCCAAATCTTTTGTTTGTGCTACTTCCTCTCAGGTGAAGTATCCAAATATTTGCAGAACACTTCCAGAATGAAAACAGTCTAATAATATTAGTTATTACTATCACTATCACTATAATTTTATTATTATTATTATTATTATTACTATTATTATTATTTGCCTCCTCATTTGTTGTTCTTGAAGTAGACTTCCTATGCCAAGGAAACCAATGAGTAACCAATCCCTCTGCTCAGCCTGGTGCCTTTCTTTCCTATATGCATGCCCTTGCCTTCCACACCCAAGAATCATCGAGTTCCTGATCATTTCTTCTCAAAACTTCACAACTGCCCAGGGTGGTTTCCTCAAGCAATAGGTGGTGCTCTTCTCAGATCCACTTAGACACTTCCAGTGACTCATCTTCCCCGTGGGGCAAAAATCTCAGCTCCTCCTCGTGGCACACACAGAATCCTCGTGTTAGGACTTCACAAGCCTCTGAGCTCCTCCGGCATCTCTTAATGACCACACCTGCACCCCCAAGCACACATGTTTCTATGCCTGCAGCATCTCTACCTGAAACAAGGCATCATCCACACTCCCACAGCCACCCACCTCTCCTCTTGAAGATACTCTGCAAATGCCTGTAGCCCCCCTCCACCACCACCTAGCCACTCTGATGAGAGGAGAGACAGGAGGAAGACACCTGAGGCTCCCTTCTGATGTCTGTGTGCTTGCAGCCAGCACATGTGCATGTGCTTACCCAGACATCAATAAAAAATACAGCAGATGAAAACATAACTTTTAAAGTTGGCCCCGTGCTTCTTTCTGAACGAAGCAAGCTGAGGAATATACAGCTAACCGCATCGCAAGTGAGAGAAGACAGCTTTAGATCGCATCAACCTCGGTCAGAGAAGGTAGACACTTTACCTTCTACACAACCTTCAAGCCGTCACTCTCCATAAGGAGAGAGAACTGATGTCTTTAAATGTTTTCTCTAACTAGAGGAAAATAATGTGAGCTCTCTGGCATGCACACGAATAAATACAGAAATGGCTCATTGATGTGGCATCATCAGGAAGTGAACTGAGTGACATAAACAACCTCATTGATTAATACGTGTTTTCCTTAACACATTAAAAAAAGGTGAGTGTGACTCCTTTCATACTAGAAGAAAATTATTCTCAAATATGTTGAGTTCTCTTATATGACAAAAATAAAAAATAAATTTATCAAACTGCGCAAACATTTTTAAAATATGCTCAGGAATAATAGGTGAGGGAATTTTTAGTAAAACAGGTTGTCCTCTTGTTTTAGCATAAACATCCACATTTCCACATTTATGTTTCTTTTCATGTTTTGGAGTTCTTCTAAAATGTTGCGAATGTAATGTTAAGATGTAGCAAGATTAGAGAGTTTACTTTGCCATCTTTTGTCCTGTATTTTCTAATCCTTCGGTAACAAAATATTTAAGTGGCATAATAAAAACATGAAATCTGAGTTAGGACTGCATTAGCTGTTCTACATGAGCGTGAGAAGTCTGCCCAGTTCAAGCCCCGCATCCCGTGTCCTGATACACCAGACACAGCGAAGAAAGCAGGAGCTTTTGGTCCAGCCGCCCAGAGCATCCTGCTGTCAGCACGCAGCATGGGACTTCTCAGCACACAAGGTAGGAGGAAAAGGGCTACAAGTTCAAAGTCATCCTCAAGCTACAGACACTCTGAGGGGGAGGGGAGAGAGAAGAGAGAAGAGAGAGTTCCCTAAACGCCTGAGGCAGGTTAATCCTTTCTTTCAAATTAAAATAGAATTATATCATTTCCCACTTCCTTTTCCTCCCTCTTAGCCTTCCCACGTATCCTCTCCCTCTCTCTCAAATCAATACCTTTCCATTATCCATTCTTATAATTAAATATAATAAATATGATAATTTTAATGGGCACTAAAATTCTTTGTAAACACTATTTTAATGATTGCCCCATACTAAATACATAACTATAACCTCCTCAGTCAGTATAATACTACATGTTGGTATATGATTTCAATTAGGTCCCCTAGAATTAGATCAGCACCTAGGGGACTAGGGGTTTTTTTCCCTGGGAAGAACATTCCTCCTCCTAAAGGCCTTTCTTAGTTGCCTACTGTTTGTTTAGGATCAGAGCACATAAGATTTCCCACTTCTATATTAGCATATCCATTGGTGTCTTCTTCTTCAGGTCTTGCTTAGTTAGTTACCTTGTTGAACTTTGATTGATCGTAGGGATTCAAACAAATAGTACTAAATTATTTAAAGCATTTAGTAATTTATTACATTTCTACCCCAATGACTTGCTTGACGGCATCATTTGTTTGTGTGTTTGTGTGTGTGCATGCGTGAGTGTATGTGTGTATGCTAGTAGCTAGAAGCAAGGGGGAGAGGAGGAGAAAGAAGAGAGAGAAGGGAAGAGGGAGAGAAGGAGGAAAGGAGAAAGGAAGGGAAGGAGGGAGGGAGGAAGAGAGGAACACAGGGATGGTGGGAGAGAGGGAACAAAAGGCATGAGAAACAAGATTCAAATGGAATTAGCCTCAACGACTCTGTCTGAGAAGCTAAGCTTTGGCTCACTGTTCTCTAACTGTGTATAACATCACCAGGGAACACGGCAGCAAGGCCAGAATCCAGGCTCATGGCTGCTTGCCCTGCTATCGGACACTTCAGCTCTGATGTAGAAGAAGCAACTGCTGTCTTTTGTTTGACTTTCACTGGAAGACACAGAAACAGCTCGAGAGAGTGCACATGCTAATAAATGTTTGCTGAAGTACAGCGGAGTCATAAAGTTTCCTCCATATGCAGTCATAGACAAGGCAATAGAACAAGAGAAAAATTATTTTGTCTCATAAATTTTGGTGGTTGTGGTGGCTCAATGCCTTCTGACGGTTTTCTTCAAATGACTGTTATCAATAATAATCGAAGGTTGATAATGATAATTGAACAGGTCCTCTCAGAGATCTTAAAGATAAATAGATGTTTTTCTTAAGTAAAAAGTAATAGATGTTCATTACAAAAACAATTATCTAAAATTCTGAGGAGTAGCTGTGCACACAGACTGTATCCACAATTCACAACCAAGAGGTAGAGACCACTAAAACAGTTTGATGTACTGCATTCCATCCCTGCTTATTGTCTTTATATTTATACATTTATATATAAAGTCATGCTGTTATAGGCGTTGGTATCCTGCCTTTGTTTTGACTTATTATAAAATGAGCATTTTATTGGTCATTAAAATTCTTTGTAAACATCGTTTTTAATGGTTGCATAAATGTTCCATTGTATGAATATGCCATAATTTCGCCTGTTTGCTCGATCTTGGACATTTAAGATGCTTCCATCTCTTTTTTTTTTCTTTCTTGCACATGAAAAGCTTAAAAAAATGATTTTCAGGAGAAAGCAAGTTTATTTCCTAGGCAAATGAACTCTCCCCAAAGCGGGCAGCCTTGGCACCTCAGTGTACTAGAGGCATTGAAAACCTCAGGTTCTATCAGAATAGGCATTTATCTTCCCTTCTGGCAATAATTCATTGTAATTCAGACCTCCATTTCTAGCTGCTTCCCCTCAAATGTGTTTTCCATCTCACACAATTGCAAAGACTCACTTTTCTGACAGGTGGCATTTAATTTGTCTGTAGGTCAAAAGCTCTTCCATCCTTTGTTCCACGGGAAGGCGCAGCCTCCCTTACATGTCTGCATCTTACAGAGTGGCCAGGAATGGAGCTTGAAAGGAGGTAGATATCCTCACAGACATGCTTTTCTTGTGATTGGGCAGGGACGGGGGTTACTTCTGGGGCTCTTAGATCTCCTGAGGTGTCCCGCTCCATGGAGAACAGAGCTCCCATAAAGGAAGCCTTTCCTCACTCCCTGACTCCTTTAGAACAGGACCATTTATGCCAAAGTTGTGCCAGAGCATACACGCAATCCCACCTGCAACTCTAGATGAAACTGCTAAGCTTTAATATACTTGAAGTAGCCATATCAAGAAACGAGTCTATTAATAACTGCACATGCAGTTAAGTATTCATGAACATATTTAGCATGAAATCCAAGGACTATAGCAACGTTAGGCACTACAGAGGACTTTCCTTGACCTAAGAGTTGACCAGAGCCTAAACATCTTAGCTTTATCATAAATGCATTCTAAATGAAAGATCTAACATCCTGTTAGGGTCAAAATGTGGATACCACAAGACAAGTAGAATAGAACTCATAAAGAAATGAGATTGGAAAAATCCTGAGGCAGACAAGGATAAGGCTTCAAAGACTATTTCTATTAATACTGAAACTGGTGCTGGGAGTGGAGTTGACTGATCTGGACTAGATCACGTCACCTTCAAAAGTCCAGCATGGAATCAGGCACATACTGAATAGCCGAAGTGGACCCAAAGTTCATAGTACACAGTAAGTGAACTGGAACTGAAAAAACTGTAAAAACTAGCATGGAGATACCATAGATGCCAACCAACTCAGCTTCTTCTAACAAGGAGGTGTGAACTCAACAGAATCAAATAGCACTGACTCCAAGTGAATCTATAAATCTCTACTTTCTGATAATGATGGGAACTTTACTAAATGATAAAATCAAATTGCTTTTTGACAAAATAGGTTATAAAATATTGGAATATTGCATAAAAGCATTAATATTATGATTAAGTTCTTTCATCATCTTTAGAACACACAGAACTGAATTGTTCTTATTGTTATAGCAACAGATATTCAGATTTAAACAAAAGGAGACAGTTGCTTAAAGCAACTTCACATTTCACAAACATTTGTTCCCAAATAAGCTAAGTTTTTTTAAAAAAATAAAAATACTCAGTTACTGTTTGAAAAGCAGTACATGCTTTATATATTACACTGACAAACTTAGGGTAAAATTATCTAACAGTGACAAGGAGCAAACTGTCCAAAGTTTAGTTTTTTGAATCTCAAAAAAATAATATGGTGCCAGGCAGTGTTGGCAAATTCCTTTAATCCCAGCCCTCAGAATACGGAGGCAGACAGATCTCTGTGCGTTCAAGGCCAGCCTGGTCTACAGAGCTTATTCCAAGACAGCCGGGGCTGCAAGAAAATAAACTTTTCTTGAAAAACAAAAACAAACAAACAAAAAAACAGGCAACAAAAACATACATACAACATATAACATACACACAAGTATTTAGAGAGTGATTTCCAAACCAAATACATTTACTTCTTCAGTAAACTTAAGGATTTTCACAACAAATATAATTTTAGATTATAGATTAGTCTTATAATTAGACTCATACTAGGTCTTGCTCATTACTTAGCCTGTGACAAATAAAAAGGACATCAACAAAAGTACCTAGTAGTGCTTATAACTTTTAGAATGTTGACATTACAGGTAAAGGATCCTGAAACTACTTTTAATTTGAACATCTACTATCAAGTAAGTGAGGCTACTTGTGTGAACTGTGGGGAACAAATTAGAAGTATTGCCCACTTATTTTGAATAGCTATGGAATAACCCACTGTCATTCAAAAACTAAAAGGATAATAAAACTCTGGTACAGATACACAATAGAACACTACTCAGTTCCAACGGAAAATAAAATCGTGATGCTTGGAGGGAAAGAGATGGAGCTAGAAAATACTATATTCACTGAGGCAACCGAGACCCAGAAAGACAAACACTGCCTGCTCTGCAGATCCTGATTCCAAGTCTTCAGATCTGAATGAATGACCTGGAATTACCACAAAACCAGGACAGTAAACAGGGACCACGGTGAGAGAGCTAGAGAGGGGGATAGCTGGATTTGGGTGATATGAAGAGAAAGTAAAACAAAACAAACAAAACAATAAAACAAAACAATAAAAAAAAACAGGAGGGAGGGTTTAATGGGGGAATGGGCAGGAACGGTCACGCAGAAGGAGACTGAGGAGAAGGAGACTGAGAAGAACAAATACTGAAAGTGTTTGAAGAATCACTAAGGATTCATATTATGTCATATTTACCTAAAAATGGAGGATTACATGTACATGTGTAGTCACACCATATACAAAGATACACATATTCATACAGTTTTGATATATTTATGCCGCCTGGGGTAGTAAAGTGCTCCACAAAGCCACAGGCTATCTAACAAAGACCCCAGCACCATGACAGGCATGAGAAACTTCCTTTTGAGTTGTTGGTTAGGATTGTTCAAGAGATTCCTAAAACAATGTAGGCTCTAGCTGTTGCTCTCGGTTGCCTCGCAACGGAGGTCGAAGGTGAGTCCCTATTGCTAAAGATGCCATGCATTTTGAACACAAGATTCAGAAGATTTAAGCTGGATCTGATCTGAAGGCCTCCCTCAGAGCCAGTTTTCAGAATATCAAAAGGTTATACTACAGCTACCAAGAGAGAGAAGTAACAATATCCTTCTCTAACTGTGATGCTTGTGAACCACAACAAAGACCAGCACAGCAAGATGCCCCTAAAAGTGCAAGAGTGGTGCTTGGTGGTGATCAAGAACTCTGTAACTGGATTTAAGGCCAGCTCAACAGGATAGAATTCTGTCTGGTACTGGAAACCTAGCCCACTATCCAGGGCTAGTGAGGTCATGGATCTTAAGAGGAGAATTCACCATCACCACATTACTAGAGGAACATAATTCCTAATTGCATTCTAAATACTTTTCTTGTATCTACAGATAAGTATAGCTCTCATCCATCAAAGAAACTTCTATTGAAATCAAAGACTATTAACAGAAAACAACTGATTTTCATAACAAATATAGCTACATCACAGTTCCTGTACCTAACTCTCAGGGAACACTGAGGAAGAAAGGGCAGAAAGATTGAATGAGTCAGAGACCAGGATTTCTATGAGATTGTGTCTCATAAAAATGAGAAGAAAGCTACACCAATGACACTTCAAGAAGATTGCTGCTAAACAGTACTATGAAATATGGTATATACAGTGATGTCTTGAAATATGTAGTATAAATATATGAAGGGGGAGGTGCTGATTCCCTAATTGGTTCTTTCTTGACTGTGTCAATGAAGAAGGCAGGAGCCAATTGCTGGGCAGAGGGTAGAGATGGGACTTCCAAGTCCCAGGAGGAGGAGGAGGAGGAGCAGATACAAGGAAGGAGACAGGATTTTTGGCCACACGTTGGAACAAGAAGAAAGCAGAAGTCATGTAAGATCTTGGGGAAATTAGAACCGGCAGCCTCTGACACCAGTGGTTAACCAAGGAGGTTAGTGGAGTCTGGCTGATATAGATTAGCTGGTAAGGTTAGGACAGGAGATTCTGTGCCCAGCAAAATTGTGCTATCTGACAAGCTTTAAATTAATAAAACTGTCTGTTTTCTTCCAGGGAACAAGGTGGACAGAGAAAAGGAAAAGTCAAGGGGGCTGTTGGAGCACAGACAACAACTCCCAGCTTTCCCAGGTTGGGGCTTGACTGTGATCAATACTGAGCTAAGCCAGGAGCAGCTGAGGATGCAATCTCAGCTTCTGCGAAAGACAGTAGCTGGCCTTGGCAGAGCTAAGCCAGGAGAAAGGCCACGGTCCTGGGCAAAGGAGGAAGTGTGCTTTTAAAATTACACACAACAAATATATAAATTATCATCATCATCATCATCATCATCATCATCATTATTATACTGTTTAGATGAGCAATATAAGAATTTAGAGAGATTGAAAGGGTTCTGTACTTTCGTAAGAAAATGAAATGCTATTGGTGCAAGGAGAAACAACACAATCAGTCGAAGATGAGCAGTCGAGCTACTGTATGACCCAACAATCCTGCTTCTGATCATGCCTCCAGGAGAGCTGAAAGCAGGAGATGGAGGAGATTTTTGCATGCCCACATTCATGCCCACATTGCATGCCCATAATAACCAAGGCGTGTTAGGAACCCAGATGAGCATTCACAGTTGGTAGAGACAAAATGACAAAGATGGGAGTTTTATTCTAAAGAATATCATTTAGCTTAGATAAAAAGAAAGACAATCTTCCCACTTGCTACACCATGGATGGGCACCTAAACATAAAGCTACAAGAATAACCAATCAGAATAAGCAATCTGAAAGTGATAACCACTCTCTGATTGTAGCTAAACTCATGAGAATAACAACTAGAAAGGTGGCTGTCAATGATGGAGAGAAGAGATAAACCAAGGATAAAATTTAAAGTGACAACCTGATTGTGGTGGTTTGAATGAGAATGGTACCTTGCACCCACACAATTGAAGACTCAGTCCTGAGTTGGAGGAACAGTTTCGAAAGAACTAGTAGATATGACTTTGGGGAGGAAGTGTGTCACTGGGGGTGAACTTTGAGGTTTAAAAAAACCTCAGGCTTAAATCTCTCTGCCTGTTGTCTATACATCAGAGAGACAGAGACAGACTGAAAGACTGACAGACACAGAGAAAGACCTATATACAAAATAGGTAGCTTTAGCTGATCCAGGCACTCTTGTGGAAATGTTCCAAGAACAACAGCAGAAACCTAGAACCTCGGTGTGTTTCCTTTATACATCTGAACGACTGAGGTAGTCTCCTGTATATGGCTGAATGACAAAGATTTAGCAGAATGTGGTGAGGGTCTCTGTATAGGAACAGTCTCAGGCTTCAGTCATTCCAGAGGAGGAAGCTGTGGGTGATAGATTTTATATACACTGCCAACATTCACATGTACACCAAAGGAGAGTTTTGCCATCCCCCTGAGCCTCACATAGCAAAGGCTTTGATATCTCCATGGGCATTGGGGTCCTTAGTATTCCACATAAATAAAACACACTTGCCTCGGCCTTCCTCCACTCCTCACAGTGTTCTCTTTCTGCAGGATGAAAATGGACTCAAAGTCTGTAACAGAGTGTGGATACAGTGAAGGCTAATGTGAGGTGTGTGTCTGTTCCCTAAGCTATAAAAGATTCCAGAATCACCTAGAGATGATAGGGCCATAAAAACATCCTCTTGATGAAGGAAACTTGAAAATTCACTCTCATTAGCTTTCATTATCACCATTTAAAAACTTCTTACCGAACATCCAAGGCTCCAAAACAGAACATTCAAAAATTCACCACAATCTATGGGTAAAACCCAACAGAATACCTTCTGGAAAGAGCCATGCACTCACCTTAATTCTTCAGGCTCATAAATACATAGAAAATGTGCATTGGCAGCAGCAGCAGCAGCAGCAGCTGGTCCAGAGGAAGGGCCATCAGCAGTGGAACCAAGGTGACAGGGTCCAGGCAGGCCCTGCGCCTGCTACCACTGACCTTCGCTGGCCAGTTGGGCTGCAAGCGGTGGCAGATTTACAGCACCTTTCACTGCACAGAACCCATATCAGAAATCTGCCTCCCACCAGTCAGTTACGAGAGTCTCTCCAGCGCTAGAGAGATCAGAAAGACTGAGGTACGCAAATATAACTCAAGGTCAACATCGCAGGGGGTGTAAGCCCGATGGGCATTGGCCTGCACCCAGGCCCAGGGCTGTTGGGGGCGGGCATTGGTGTACAAACCCGGCAGGAGGTTGTTTGCCCAGCCCGGCGCTCACACTGCCATTTTGACTACAGGACGCCAGAGAGTTCTAGCAGGCAAAGTCAGCTAACAGGAATAGCCCAAGGCTAACATGGGGGTTGTCTAAGACGGACAGGCCTTGGACTGCCCCCAGGTCCTGGGCTGCTCGGTAGGCCATCTGTGTGCCAACCCGGCCAGGAGGTTGTTAGCCTAGCAGACTCTCCCTGCACTTTCAGGGAGCACTGCACACTCCGTCATCCTGGTCACCTAACAGAACCAATTAACAGCCATAGCCCGAGGGGAACTTTGCTTGGGCCTTAGCCTGCCAGGCTTTTGCCTAGACTCAGGGCCTCAACAGCTAGGCTAGCCTAGCCTTGTGTGCACCAACCTGGTTGGGAGATTGGCTGCCCAGCAGAGTGACCAGCACTCTGAAAAGGTCCCACAGCATAGACCATCAGCACTAACTGAAGGAGCAAACAGGCACCGCCTGGTTCACACAGACAACCTGATGCAAGGCACACTAGGGCTCCAAGGGCACACAAGAGGAGGACAGCACATCAGCAATCTGTAACAGGGGAAACCCAGCCATCCACTGTTACAGAAATAGCCCTACAGCCTCACAGGAGGCACAAAAACCAGCCAGACACAAGACCAACTAATACCAGAAATAACAAGATGGCAAAGGGCAAATGCAGGAACGCTACTAACAGAAATCTAGGCGATATGGCAGCATCTGAACCAAACTCTCCAAAATCAGCAAGTCCTGGTTTCACAAACACACCAGAAAAACAAGATTTGGATTTAAAATCACTGTTCATGATGCTGGTAGAAGAACACAAAAAGGACATAAATGAATCTCTTAAAAGAAATACAGGGGAAAATGAATAAGCTAGAAACCCGAATAATGGAAACACAAAAATCACTTAAAGAAATTCAGGAGAATAAGGCTCAAGAGATAGAAGCCAATAAAGAAGAAACACAAAAATAACCTTAAAGAAATGCAAGAGAAAGTGAGTCAAACAGCAGAAATCAGGAAAGAGGAAACACAAAAAACTCTTAAAGAATTACAGGAAAACACAAACAAGCAAGTGAAGGAGCTAAGCAAGACCATCCAGGATCTAAAATCAGAAGTAGAAACAACTAAGAAATCACAAAGGGAGACTACTTTGGAGATAGAAAGCCTTAAGAAGAAATCAGGGGCCATAGATGCAAATATCAACAACAGAATGCAAGAGATGAAAGAAAGAATCTCAGATGGCGAAGATACCATAGAAACCATTGACTCAACAGTCAAAGAAAATTCAAAATGCAAAAATCTTGTATCCCAGAACATCCGGGAAATCCAGGACACAATGAGAAGACCAAACCTAAGGATTATAGGTATAGATGAGAGTGAAGATTTACAGCTGAAAGGGCCAGCAAATATATTCAACAAAATTATGGAAGAAAACTTTCCCAACTTAAAGAGAGAGATGCCCATGAATATACAAGAAGCCTACAGAACTCCAAACAGATAGGACCTGAGCAGAAATACCTCTCGTCACATAATAATCAAAACCCCAAATGTACTAAACAAAGAAAGAATATTAAAGGCAGCAAGAGAAAAAGACCAAGTAACATATAAAGGAAGACCTATCAGAATCACACCAGACTTCTCACCAGAGACCATGAAAGCTAGAAGGTCCTGGGCAGATATCAAGCAGACTCTAAGAGAACACAAATGTCAGCCAAGACTACTATACCCAGCAAAACTCTCAATCACAATAGATGGAGAAACCAAGATATTCCATGACAAAAGCAAATTTACACAATATCTTTCTACAAACCCTGCTCTACAAAGAATAATAGGAGGAAAACTCCAATACAAGGAGGGAAATGACACCCTGGAAAAAGCAAGATAGTTACCTTCTTTCATCAAACCCAAAAGAAGATAACCACTCAAATATAAAAAATAACATTGAAAATGACAGGAAGTAATAATCACTATTGCTTAATATCTCTTAACGTCAATGAACTCAACTCCCCACTAAAAAGACATAGACTAACAGACTGGATAAGGAAACAGGACTCTACATTTTGCTGCATACAGGAAACACACCTCAGTGTCAAAGACCAAAACTACCTTAGAGTAAAAGACTGGAAGACAATTTTACAAGCCAAAGGTCTCAAGAAACCGAGCCTGAGTAGCCATTCTGATATCAGATAAAATTGACTTTCAATCTAAAGTCAGCAAAAGAGACACAGAAGGACACTTCTTGCTGGTCAAAGGAAAAATCCACCAAGAAGAACTTTCAATTCTGAACATCTATGCGACAAATGCAAGGGCACCCTCATTCGTAAAAGAAACTTTACTAAAGCTCAAAGCACACATTGCACCTAACACAATAATTGTGGGTGACTTCAACACTCCACTATCCTCAATGGACCGATCAGGAAAACAGAAATTAAACAGGGACACAATAAAACTAATTGAAGTTTTGGACCAATTGGACTTGACTGATATTTATAGAACATTTCACCCTAAAACAAAAGAATTAAACTTTTTCTCAGCACCTCATGGTACCTTCTCCAAAATCAAGCATATAATTGGTCACAAGACAGACCTCAACAAATATAAAAAGATCGAACTAATCCCATGCCTCCTATCAGATCACTATGGAGTAAGAGTGGTTTTCAATGGCAACAAAAACAACAGAAAGCCCACATACACATGGAGGCTGAACAATACTCAATGACACCTTGGCCAAAGAAGAAATAAAGAAAGAAATCAGAGACTTTTTAGAATTTAATGAAAATGAAGGCACAACATACCCAAATCTTTGGGACACAATGAAAGCAGTGCTAAGAGGAAAACTCATAACCCTGAGTGCCTCCAAAAAGAAAATGGAGAGAGCATACACTAGCATCTTAACAACACACCTGAAAGCCCTGGAATAAAAAGAAGCCAATTCCCCCAGGAGGAGTAGAAGACAGGAAATCATCAAATTCAGGGCTGAAATCAGTCAAGTGGAAACAAAGAAAACCATACAAAGAATCAACGAATTCAGGAGCTGGTTTTTTGAGAAAATCAACAAGATAGATAAACCCTTAGCCAGACTGACCAAAGGGCAGAGAGAAAGTATCCAAATTAACAAAATTAGAAATGAAAGGGGGGGGATATAACAACAGAAACTGAGGAAATTCAAAAAATCATCAGATCCTACTACAAAAGCCTCTACTCAACACAACTGGAGAACCTGGAGGAAACGGACAATTTCCTAGACAGATACCAAATACCAAAATTAAATCAGGACCAAATAGATCATCTAAACAGTCCCATAACCCCTAAAGAAAGAGAAGGGGTCATAGAAAGCCTTCCAAGCAAAAAAAGCACAAGACCAGATGGCTTCAGTGCAGAATTCTATCAGACCTTCAAAGAAGACCTAACACCAATACTCTTCAAACTATTCCACAAAATAGAAACAGAAGGAACACTACCCAATTCCTTCTAGGAAGCCACAATTACGCTGATACCAAAACCACACAAAGATCCAACAAAGAAAGAGAACTTCAGACCTATTTCCCTTATGAACATCGATGCAAAAATACTCAATAAAATTCTTGCCAACCGAATCCAAGAACACATATAAACGATCATCCACCATGATCATGTAGGCTTTATTCCAGGGATGCAGAGTTGGTTAAATATACAGAAATCCATCAATGCAATCCACTACATAAACAAACTCAAAGAAAAAAAAACACATGGTCATTTCATTGGATGCTGAAAAAACATTTGACAAAATTCAGCATCCTTTCATGCTTAAAGTCTTGGAAAACAGGAATTCAAGGCCCATACCTAAACATAGTAAAAGCAATATATACCAAACCGGTAGCCAGCATCAAACTAAATAGAGAAAAATTTGAAGCAATCCCACTAAAATCAGGGACTAGACAGGGCTGCCCCCTTTCTCCTTATCTTTTCAATATTGTACCTGAGGTACTAGCTAGGCCAATTAGACAACATAAGGAGGTCAAAGGGATACAAATTGGAAAGGAAGAAGTCAAACTATCATTATTTGCAGATGATATGATAGTGTACCTAAGTGACCCAAAAAAGTCCACTAGAAAACTCCTACAGCTGATAAACAACTTCAGCAAAGTGGTAGGTTATAAAATCAACTCAAACAAATCAGTAGCCTTCCTATACTCAAAGGATAAGCAGGCTGAGAAAGAAATTAGGGAAATGACACCCTTCACAATAGCCACAAACAGCATAATGTACCTTGGGGTGACTCTTACCAAACATGTGACAGATTTGTATGACAAGAACTTAAGAATCTGAAGAAGGAAATGGAAGAAGACCTCAAAAAATGGAAAAACCTCCCATGCTCATGGATCGGCAGGATTAATATAGTTAAAATGGCCATTTTGCCAAAAGCAATATACAGTTTCAATGCAATGCCCATCAAAATCCCAACTCAATTCTTCATAGAGTTAGAAAAAGCAATTCTCAAACTCATCTGGAATAACAAAAAACCCAGGATAGCTAAAACTATTCTCAACAACAAAAGAAATTCTGGGGGAATCAGTATCCCTGCTCTCAAGCAATACTACAAAGCAATAGTGTTAAAAACTGCATGGTGTTGGTACAGTGACAGGCAGGCAGATCAATGAAACAGGATTAAAGATCCAGAAATGAACCCACACACCTATGGCCACTTGATCCTCGACAAAGGGGCTGAAAACATCCAATGGAAAAAAGATAGCCTTTACAACAAATGGTGCTGGTTCAACTGGAGGTCAGTATGCAGAAGAATGCGAATTGATACATCCTTGTCTCCTTGTACTAAGCTCAACTCCAAATGCATCAAGGACCTCCACATAAATCCAGACACTCTGAAGCTAATAGAAAAGAAACTGGGGAAGACCCTTGAGGACATGGTTACAGGGGGAAAGTTCCTGAACAGAACACCAATAGTTTATGCTCAAAGATCGAGAATTGACAAATGGGACCGCATAAAATTACAAAGTTTCTGTAAAGCAAAGGACACCATCAAAAGGACAATTTGGCAACCAAGAAATTGGGAAAAGATCTTCACCATCCCTACATCAGATAGAGGGCTAATATTCAATATGTACAAAGAACTCAAGAAGTTAGACCCCAGATAACCAAATAACCCTATTAAAAAATGGGGTACAGAGTTAAACAAAGAATTCTCACCTGAAGAACTTCGAATGGCGGAGAAACATCTTTAAAAATGCTCAACTTCATTATTCATCAGGGAAATGCAAATCAAAACAACCCTGAGATTTCACCTTACACCAGTCAGAATAGCTAAGATTAAAAACTCAGGAGACAGCAGATGTTGGCGAGGATGTAGAGAAAGAGGAACACTCCTCCACTGCTGGTGGGGTTGAAAATTAGTACAATCGAACTGCGGTTCTGCGGAGCCTTTCGCTGCACGGAAGCCACTTCAGAACTCGGCTGCCCGCCAGTCAGGAGAGACTCACCGCCATCTTGATCCCGGGCTCCAGAGATCGGTCAGACTGAGGTACACAAACATAATCCTAGGCCCAACACCGCAGGGGTCTGAGCCAGACGGGCGTTGGCCTGCACCCAGGCCCTGGGCTGTTCGAGTGGCCATCGGGGCGCCAACCCAGCCAGGAGTTTTTTTTTTGCCCCGGCCGGTGCACGCGCCGCCATTTTGCCTACAGGAGCCAGAGTGCTCGGGAGGACAGAGACTGCTAACAAGCGTAGCCTGAGGCTAACAAAACGGGGGTCTAGGCCCCAAAAGGCACAGGACTGACCCCAAGAACTGGGCGGCTTGGTGGGCCATCTGTGTGTCAACCAGCCCAGGAGGTTATTAGCACAACAGACTCTCCCGGTGCTTTCGCGGAGCACGGACGCGCACGCCCGCCATCCGGGTCACCTGGCGGACCCAAATAACAGACATAGCCCTAGGGGAACTTTGCTCGGACCTTGGCCTCCCAGGCATTTGCCTGGACTCAGGGCCCAGGCGACAAGGCTAACCTAGTGTGCGCCAGCCCGGTTGGGGAAATCGGCTGCCCAGCGGAGTGAGCGGAGCACAGGGGAGGTCACAGCAACATTCACCTTCGGAGCTCCCTGGGGGTGCACACGGGTTCCACCTGGTCCACAGACACAATCTGGGGCAAGGCCTCAGGCAGAAGCCCCCAGCTCAACTCTCTCCGCTTCAGATTAGCCTGGGTGGCCGCCACATCTCCAGGTCCCTCAAGAGGCTAGTGGGGGCTTCCGGGCGGCCAGCTGGGAGAAGTCGGTGTGCTCCAATAAATCCTGCAGGCCCCAGCGGGAGCCTTCAGGTGCCTGCTTCGGGATCTGAACAGCCTGGACAACAGCACCCTGTCTATAGGCAGTGCAGAGTGTAAGCTGTGCACCAGAGGCCAACGGGGAAGGGGCAGCTTGCACTGGTGAGTCCAGCACTGACAAGACCAAGTAACACCAGTGAGAGCCAGATGGCAAAAGGCAAACGCAGAAACGTCACTAACAGAAATCAAGGCAATATGGCAACATCTGAACCAAATTCTCCTCTACCAGCAAGTCCTGGATACCCCATCACACCAGTAAAACAAGATTTGGATTTAAAATCACTGGTCATGATGCTGGTACAGGAACACATGAAGGACATTGAGGAGAAAATGGATCAAAAGTTAGAAGCCCTTGCAAGGGAAACACAAAAATCATTGAAAGAAATCCAGGAGAATACAAAAGCCAACAAGGAGGAAATGCAAAAAACACTTAAAGAAATACAGGAGAACTTTGCTCAACAGGCTGAGGTCATGAAAGACGAAACACAAAAATCTCTTAAAGAAATACAGGAGAACTTTGGTCAACAGGCTGAGTTCATGAAAGAGGAAACACAAAAATCTCTTAAAGAATTACAGGAAAACACAAACATGCAAGGGAAGGAGCTAAGCAAAACCATCCAGGATCTAAAATCAGAAGTAGAAACAACTAAGAAAACTCAAAGGGAGACAACTTTGGAGATAGAAAGCCTTGGGAAGAAATCAGGGGACAGAGATGCAAATATCAACAACAGAATACAAGAGATAGAAGAAAGAATCTCAGATGCTGAAGATTCCATAGAAACCATGGACTCAACAGTTAAAGAAAATGCAAAGTGCAAAAAGCTTGTAACCCAAAATATCCAGGAAATCCAGGACACAATGAGAAGACCAAACCTAAGGATTATAGGCATAGATGAGAGTGAAGATTTACAACTTAAAGGGCCAGCAAATATCTTCAATAAAATTATGGAAGAAAACTTCCCTAACCTAAAGAGAGAGATGCCCATGAATATACAAGAAGCCTACAGAACTCCAAACAGACTGGACCAGAACAGAAATACTTCCCGTCACATAATAATCAAAACACCAAATGTTCTAAACAAAGAAAGAATACTAAAGGCAGTAAGAGAAAAAGGCCAAGTAACATATAAAGGAAGACCTATCAGAATCACAGCAGACTTTTCACCTGAGACTATGAAGGCTAGAAGGTCCTGGGCAGATCTCATGCAGACTCTAAGAGAACACAAATGCCAACCAAAACTACTATATCCAGCAAAACTCTCAATCACCATAGATGGAGAAACTAAGATATTTCACGACAAAACCAAGTTCACCCAATATCTATCCACAAACCCAGCCCTAAAAAGGATAATAGGAGGACAACACCAATACAAGGAGGGAAACTCCACCCTGAAAAAAGCAAGATAGTAACCTTTCATCAAACCCAAATAAGTTAAGCAATCAAACTTAAAAAATAACGTCAAAAATGATAGGAAGTAACAATCACTATTCCTTAATATCTCTTAACATCAATGGACTCAATGCCCCAATAAAAAGACACAGACTAACTGACTGGATACATAAACAGGACCCTACATTTTGCTGCTTACAGGAAACACACCTCAGGGTCAAAGACAAACACTACCTTAGAGTAAAAGGCTGGAAGACAATTTTACAAGCAAATGGTCTCAGGAAACAAGCTGGAGTAGCCATTTTAATATCAGATAAAATTGACTTTCAACCCAAAGTCATCAAAAGAGACTCTGAGGGACACTTCTTGCTGGTCAAAGGAAAAATACAACAAGAAGAACTCTCAATCCTGAACATCTATGCTCCAAATGCAAGGGCACCCTCTTTCATAAAAGAAACTTTATTAAAACTCAAAGCACACATTGCACCTAACACAATAATTGTGGGTGACTTCAACACTGCACTTTCCTCAATGGACCGATCAGGAAAACAGAAACTAAACAAGGACACAATGAAACTAATTGAAGCTTTGGACCAATTAGATTTAACTGATATATATAGAGCATTCTATCCTAAAACAAAAGAATATACCTTTTTTTCAGCACCTCATGGTACCTTCTCCAAAATCGACCATATAATTGGTCACAAGACAGACCTCAACAAATATAAAAAGATAGAACTAATCCCATGCCTCCTATCTGATCACTATGGAATAAAAGTGGTCTTCAATAGCAACAGAAACAACAGAAAACCCACATACACGTGGAAATTGAACAATACTCTACTCAATGACACCTTGGTCAAGGAAGAAATAAAGAAAGAAATTAAAGACTTTTTAGAACACAATGAAAATGAAAACACAACATACCCAAATCTATGGGACACAATGAAAGCAGTGCTAAGAGGAAAACTCATAGCCCTGAGTGCCTCCAAAAAGAAAATGGAGAGAGCATACATTACCAACTTAATGACACACCTGAAAGCCCTAGAACAAAAAGAAGCTATTTCACCCAGGAGGAGTAGAAGGCAGGAAATCATCAAACTCAGGGCCGAAATCAATCAAGTAGAAACAAAGAGAACCATACAAAAAATCAACAAAACTAGGAGCTGGTTCTTTGAGAAAATCAACAAGATAGATAAACCCTTAGCCAGACTGACCAAAGGGCACAGAGAAAGTATCCAAATTAACAAACTTAGAAATGAAAAGGGAGATATAACAACGGAAACTGAGGAAATCCAAAAAATCATCAGATCCTACTACAAGAGCCTGTACTCAACACAACTGGAGAATCTGGAGGAAATGGACAATTTCCTTGACAGATACCAAATACCAAAATTAAATCAGGACCAACTAGACCATCTAAACAGTCCCATAAAGCCTAAAGAAATAGAAGGAGTCATAGAAAGTCTTCCAACCAAAAAAAGCACAGGACCAGATGGTTTCAGTGCAGAATTCTACCAGACCTTCAAAGAAGAGTTAACACCAATACTCTTCAAACTATTCCACAAAATAGAAACAGAAGGAACACTACCCAATTCCTTCTACGAAGCCACAATTACGCTGATACCAAAGCCACACAAAGATCCAACAAAGAAAGAGAACTTCAGACCAATTTCCCTTATGAACATCGATGCAAAAATACTCAACAAAATTCTTGCCAACCGAATCCAAGAACACATCAAAACGATCATCCACCATGATCAAGTAGGCTTTATCCCGGGAATGCAGGGTTGGTTCAATATACGGAAATCCATCAATACAATCCACTACATAAACAAACTCAAAGAACAAAACCACATGGTCATTTCATTGGATGCTGAAAAAGCATTTGACAAAATTCAGCATCCTTTCATGCTTAAAGTCTTGGAGAGAACAGGAATTCAAGGCCCATACCTAAACATAGTAAAAGCAATATACAGCAAACCGGTAGCCAGCATCAAACTAAACGGAGAGAAACTTGAAGCAATCCCACTGAAATCAGGGACCAGACAAGGCTGCCCCCTTTCTCCTTATCTTTTCAATATTGTACTTGAGGTACTAGCTCGGGCAATTCGACAACATAAGGAGGTCAAAGGGATACAAATTGGAAAGGAGGAAGTCAAACTATCATTATTTGCAGACGACATGATCGTCTACCTAAGTGACCCAAAGAACTCCACTAGAGAGCTCCTACAGCTGATAAACAACTTCAGCAAAGTGGCAGGTTACAAAATCAACTCAAGCAAATCAGTGGCCTTCCTATACTCAAAGGATAAGCAGGCTGAGAAAGAAATTAGGGAAATGACCCCCTTCACAATAGCCACAAACAGTATAAAGTATCTTGGGGTGACTCTTACCAAACATGCGAAAGATCTGTATGGCAAGAACTTCAAGACTCTGAAGAAGGAAATGGAAGAAGACCTCAAAAAATGGGAAAACCTCCCATGCTCATGGATCGGTAGAATCAATATAGTTAAAATGGCCATTTTGCCTAAAGCACTATACAGATTCAATGCAATACCCATCAAAATTCCAACTCAATTCTTCACAGAGTTAGAAAGAGCAATTATCAAATTCATCTGGAGCAACAAAAAACCCAGGATAGCTAAAACTATTCTCAGCAACAAAAGAAAATCTGGGGGAATCAGTATCCCTGACCTCAAGCAATACTACAGAGCAATAGTGTTAAAAACTGCATGGTATTGGTACAGTGACAGGCAGGAGGATCAATGGAACAGGATTGAAGATCCAGAAATGAACCCACACACCTATGGCCACTTGATCCTCGACAAAGAGGCTGAAAACATCCAATGGAAAAAAGATAGCCTTTTCAACAAATGGTGCTGGTTCAACTGGAGGTCAGCATGCAGAAGAATGCGAATTGATCCATCCTTGTCTCCTTGTACTAAGCTCAAATCCAAATGGATCAAGGACCTCCACATAAAGCCAGACACTCTGAAGCTAATAGAAAAGAAACTGGGGAAGACCCTTGAGGACATCGGTACAGGGAGAAAGTTTCTGAACAGAACACCAATAGCGTATGCTCTAAGAGCAAGAATTGACAAATGGGACCTCATAAGGTTACAGAGTTTCTGTAAGGCAAAGGACACCATCAAGAGGACAGATCGGCAACCAACAAATTGGGAAAAGATCTTCACCAATCCTACATCAGATAGAGGGCTAATATCCAATATATATAAAGAACTCAAGAAGTTAGACTCCAGAAAACCGAACAACCCTATTAAAAAATGGGGTACAGAGTTAAACAAAGAATTCTCACCTGAAGAACTTCGGATGGCGGAGAAGCATCTTAAAAAATGCTCCACTTCATTAGTCATTAGGGAAATGCAAATCAAAACAACCCTAAGATTTCATCTTACACCAGTCAGAATGGCTAAGATTAAAAATTCAGGAGACAGCAGGTGTTGGAGAGGGTGCGGAGAAAGAGGAACACTCCTCCACTGCTGGTGGGATTGCAAATTGGTACAACCACTCTGGAAAGCAGTCTGGCGGTTCCTCCGAAAACTGGGCACCTCACTTCCAGAAGATCCTGCTATACCACTCCTGGGCATATACCCAGAGGATTCCCCACCATGTAATAAGGATACATGCTCTACTATGTTCATAGCAGCCCTATTTATAATTGCCAGATGCTGGAAAGAACCCAGGTATCCCTCAACAGAAGAGTGGATACAAAAAATGTGGTATATCTACACAATGGAGTACTATTCAGCCATTAGAAACAATGAATTCATGAAATTCTTAGGCAAATGGATGGAGCTAGAGAACATCATACTAAGTGAGGTAACCCAGACTCAAAAGGTGAATCATGGTATGCACTCACTAATAAGTGGTTATTAACCTAGAAAACTGGAATACCCAAAACATAATCCACACATCAAATGAGATACAAGAAGAAAGCAGGAGTGGTCCCTGGTTCTGGAAAGACTCAGTGAAACAGTATTTGGCAAAACCAGAACGGGGAACTGGGAAGGGGTGGGAGGGAGGACAGGGGAAGAGAAGGGGGCTTACGGGACTTTCGGGGAGTGGGGGGGGGGCTAGAAAAGGGGAAATCATTTGAAATGTAAATAAATTATATCAAATAAAAAAAAAAGACAAAAAAAAAAAATAAAAAAAATAAAAACAAATAAAAAAAAAAAAAAAAAAAAAAAAAAAAAGAAAATTAGTACAATCACTCTGGAAATCAGTCTGGCAGTCCCTCAGAAAACTGGGCATGTCACTTCCGAAGGATCCTGCTATACCACTCCTGGGCATATACCCAGAGGATTCCCCAGCATGTAATAAGGATACATGTTCCACTATGTTCATAGCAGCCCTATTTATAGTGACCAGAAGCTGGAAAGAACACAGGTATCCCTCAACAGAAGAATGGATGCAAAAAATGTGGTATATCTACACAATGGAGTACTATTCAGCCATTAGAAACAATGAATTCATGAAATTCTTAGGCAAATGGATGGAGCTGGAGAACATCATACTAAGTTAGGTAACCCAGTCTCAAAAGATCAGTCATGGTATGTACTCACTAATAAGTGGATATTAGCCTGGAAAACTGGAATACCCAAAACATAATCTACACATCAAATGAGGTACAAGAAGAATGGAGGAGTGGCCCCTGGTTCTGGAAAGACTCAGTGTAGCAATATAAGGCAAAACCAGAACAGGGAAGTGGGAAGAGGTAGGTGGGAGAACAGGGGGAGGGAAGGGGGCTTATGTGACTTTCGGGGAGTGGGGAACCAGAAAAGGGGACATCATTTGAAATGTAAATAAAAAATATATCGAATAAAAAATGTTCTAAAAAAAGAAAAAAGAAAATGTGCGATTTGTAAGGGATAATAAGTAACTCCCTACCCTCAGTTATTTCAGTTTCTGCATTGTCGAGACAAGCCCCCCCTTGTCCAGCAACAGATACTGGGACACCAGAGAATTTTCTTCCTCCAAGCAGTTTATTCGGGAACCTTGAACAAAGCTTCTTTTTCTTCCGGGGAGTGCCCACCAACCCTTTTTATGCTGTCCCAAGAGCAAATCAGGTTAAGCCCTGTGGGAACTGCTGGTAGGCTGTCTCTATGCAGAAGGGGCAAGAAGCAGCAGGCTTTCTAAATACTCAGGGGCCTTCTGCCAGGGAGGGGACAGAAGGCAGAAACTTTAAGGTGCAGCACTTAGCAGCTTCCTACACTGCATCATCTGATTGCCAACCTCAACAGTGCAGTCAAACTTTAGTATACCAATAGCAGTTCACACCATGATGTTATAATTCCTTACTGCTTTCTAATGTAATTTTTTTGTGGGTCCATCTGACATTAATCATAATTTCCTTCCACCTCAATATTCCCAAGTGAAATACAATACTTTTTTTCATTCTATACTGAGATGGTACACTTTCATTATTACCAATGAGAAATGTCCTTTAGAGAAAAAGTAAATGATACTCAAGTCTTGAAGATTTCACATAAACTGGAGTCAAAGTGTTGTCCAATCTACACTGTAGAAGAATTTTAATCCAGCAACATGGCTGTTCTGGCATGAGATTACATTAAAAGACCTCAGTGAGTGTGATCTGGCCGGAACACAAACATGCTACACACCTTTATTTCTCTCCAGCTGGAATACAGACATGCCCTTAGTACACACCTTTTATCCTTGGAACAAACCCTGACGTTTTAAGAGAAAAATGAGAGCCTAGAGCCTACAAGATCTGTCATGATCCCACTGCTCCTGCACAACAGTTAGAACAATGCTGCTCCTAAAGGTTAGAGTTGATTTAAGGTTAGAGTTGATATTTTTAGTAAAAGGAGAAGAACTAGTGGTAGAGAATATATTAGGGATACAGGCTCATCTATATCTTCATCTATCAATGACTAGCTTTATTTCAAATAAGCTTGAACTCACACTTAGCACTCAATAAAATTCGTATCTGGCTGTACATTTACTGTGGGGAAGGGATTGAGTGATGTCTCAGTCTAAAAAGCACGAGCTCCTGAGTTTGATTTCCAGTGCACACAAAGGAAGTAGGTCATGACAACACATGTTTGCAATACCAATGCTAAAGGGGTAGAGACCAAATTATCCTCAGGATCCTGGCCACTCAGCCTAGCATAGTCAAGGAGGCCTAGATCAACAAGAGAACATGTTTTAACAACCAAGGTGAACAGACACTGAAGAACATTCCTCTGGTTTGAACTATGGTCTCTATGTACATGTAAACATGTACATAAAGAGAGCAGGAGGAAAAGAGGTGAGGAGAGGACAGGACAGGACAGAAGAGGACAGGAGAGGACAGGACAAGACAGGAGAAAAGAAAGGGGAGAGAAGGAAGAGGAGGAGAAGGGAGGGCAGGGGAGGGGAGGGGAGGGGAAAGAAGGATGGGCCATGGAATAAATGTACATTAAGAGACCTTGATATCCAAATGAGAGAAAAGAGAGCCATACAGAGAGCGTTCTGGTGAGATGGAAACGATGCAATATGTCACCCCACTTTTGAGCGTGTCTAGCTACTAGATAGAATCCCTCAAGTGGTCAATGAAGCAAAGAAAAGGTATTTAGAACCCTTGCAACCACCTCTGAGTCATTAGAATAGAACATAAACTTTCTGTTCCCTTAAATTTTAATGAACCTGAGCCCTTTAAAGGTGGCAGCTAGAGCAAGTTTAGCAGTGAAACAATTAAAATGTTAATGGGGCCTCTCCTGTAAATAGATTTATGAAAGTCAGAGAATGCTGACGGAGTTTATTCCTGGCTCCTACTTCTTAACTGTCAGTTGAATTTGAGCAAAATTTGCTTTATAAGAAATGCAGAGACTACATCTGTATGGTGTTACGGCTGGAGCCTACTGTAGTTCCCATATCAAGATTCACTCCAGTAATGCATAATAGCCCTAAAGCTACTCTGCTATCACATAATTGGCCAGTGTGCATTGAGTCTTGAGTGCTTCTTGTTTTCTTTTACATTTAGTATTCCAGCACATTTAAAGGAAGCCTGCGCTCCGTTTTTGCTCATCCTGATACATAAAGAGTTCAAAAGTTCAGAAGATAAGGCGTGCTTCTCAGCGTAAGCGATGAAATGCATTGGAAAATAAATTTTTGATGTCAAGATGCATTCCCAGTTTATTCATGCTGAGAATTGGTTTCTTATCTTTTGGACTTTGAAAGCCAGGATAATCAAAAATTGTTTGAACTCCGTAAATACATAATAAAATTTGACTATTATTTTATTATCATTTACTTCTTTCCAGCTCGTGCTGAGGTATGTTGACAAATAAAACTGTGCATGTTTACGGTGTATAGTGTGATGACTTGAAATAAATATTTACTGTGAAATGATCACCATGGTCTAGTTACCACATACAACGTTTCATATAGTCACACTATATATGTGTGAGAACATGTAATATCCACCCCATTAGCAAATTAAAGCGCACAGTATATGCTGCTTAGCTACACACACCTGGCTCTACATCTGAGCCTCACAGTGTGACAGAGCATCTGGGCTTGAAACTGCTGAAACAGGTTGATTTTTACTGATCAGTCTCTACTCTACTAAATCGTGGAGGCAGTTTCCTTAATAATTAAAAAAAAAAATGAGAGCTAAAGTCTCCTGGGATTGCCTCTTCCCTCAAGAGCAAAATGCACTAAAGCTCAGAATCACTGTCAACTGCTAATTAAGCATATCAGTGAGAAGGAACATTAAACACCACTGAAAACTACCCACCGCAAAGTGACAGAAAACATTTTCCAGATCATAAGTTGATGTGCCACATAATTTATATACAAGGAACTGACTTCACAGAGTTGTCTAGAAATGTCCTTTAAAATCCCGAGCATGCCCTCGTCAGTACCACATGACTATCAAACAGAGTTGTAGGCTGCTTCTTTCTTTGTTTCTTTCCTTCTTTCCTTCTTTCCTTCTTTCTTTCTTCCCTTTTCTTTTCTATTTTACCCTTTTTTGCAAGCTAGATCTCTCCAGACATCTATAGCAAATAGCAAATATAAATGTCAGTTTACATTGCTGAGACAGACAGATGCACCATTACTCCCTATCTCAGAGTCTTGAAATATTTCTGAAAGGGATAACCGATGTGATGGACATTAACGTTTGTCCTGGAAGAGATGGAGGAGGCTGTGAAGTTTATATAGAGCAAAGGCTACAGTGCAGTAAATTACATTTAGGATTCCTGGGATATGCTGGCAGCAGTGGAATTGCATACACATAGGAACAGCATTAGAGACACCACTCACTCTGCAGAACATGGTCTCCAGACATTGCTTCCCTTCCATAGCTGCCAACACCTTGCCTTACACTCACTTCAGCGAGCATTCATCTAACCCCACCCCATCTCACCTTCCAATGCCAACATGATGATTTGCAGAATTCCCTCTGGTTTTGGCTTCTTCCTGTCTAATATCCGCAGTGCTGCTCCCTAATTTCTTTGTGGTATGTAAGTATCCTGCAATGATACTTACTGATATTTAGAAACTATCTCATGCACCTTTATATTCCCTGCAGATTCAAGGACAAAAACTTGATGGTTGTGAACTGACAAGTTTCTGCTGGAATGATATGAAAGGACACTAATGAAAATTCCAATCACTAACAAACTGGAAATAATGGCAGATACAGAGTGACTATCTGGTTAGGCTAGATGTACGGGAGGGGGAGTGTCCTCACCAGGGGTTTCCTTTCCTAATTACCATGACCAAAAATGGAGGCTGTGCAAATAACATTCTATATAGACTAATGTGCTTCCTCTGGGCGAGTGGCAATTCTGACTCTGGCGTTTTCCATGGGTGACACTGTTCACTGTAGAGGTTTCTACTTAACACAACTTCTCTGAGGCCATCTTCAGCTCCCCGACCGTTTACCTTGGTCTTTAGGTGCTTGTTATTCGGTATGTCTGTATATCAAAATATCAGGGCTTCCTTTCTTGCTAATACTTTCTCCTCACCTCTTTCCACATTAACATCAACCTGTGACTGCAGCCCAGAGCACATCCCTGACTCCTCTCCTTTGGATCTTCTCCCGGAGCTGCGGCTGCGACCTCAGGGTGTGTGCAGACCCACATGGTCATCCTTTACCTCCTGTACTCCCCACTAGGCTACTCTCTTATGTTTACAATGTTCCCAATTTCCTTTACGTCTTTTTCCCTCGACTCACCCTCCCGTTAACTCCTCTTGACCCTAGACCTTCCAGTTTGCCCCTTTCATCCAGCTGTATTCCTTGGGTTTAGCATCACTCACTTCTCCTTAGACTGTTGACAGAAACCCTCAATGGGACACCCTCCATTCACTTCAAGAAACTGAGGTTGATATCATACCCGAATAAATGTTTAGTGATAAAACGCACACTGGCACCCAGTAGTACCACAGCAGTGTTCAAAGCCTTCCTGAGCTGTTCCATCTGAGCTGCCCTAGACTCCTCCTTTGTTTGGCTCTGTACAGTTTACTGCCTCCAGAAGTACTATTCAGAAAATGAACCCTCTTATAGTTTTCCTAATAGAAGGTCTTGCCTCCATCGCTTCTTCTCATCCATTTGACCCAGTCGTTGTCACCGGCCCCTTTACACCAACACACCTTCATCCAAGAAGCCTGCTGAAGGATAATCAACTCCTGCAAAACTACTTGGAAGCCCTGCACTCTTCCTTCCTGCTGGTTGGGCTGGAACCCTATGTGTGCAGTCTTTGATTGGTTGGCTTGCATTCCTCCAGCTCTTTCTTGACTCAGAGCAAATGTTTGTTGAACAAGCTAACAAGAACAGAAAACCAACCACATATAAAGGAACTGAGTGAGTGATTTCAGTATCCATGTAAAATCAAAAACAAACCAGGACAAAGACAGCACTGGGGTTGGGACAGGGCCTCTGGGACAAGTTCACTACACCCAGTCTCATCCCGTTCCAGTGTGAAAACACTCAAAGCCAAAACACTGAATTCAATGGAGAACAACCAAACCAAACTTACACGTTAGCAAACTGTGTGCTGCTCAAATAGAATGAAAATCCTTTAAGAGTGTTGAGAGGCAGCACCTCTAGGACTTTCTGTAAAGAGGGGTAGACAAGTAGTTGGGAGAACACCTGCCTTGCCTACATGAAGCCACAGCCCTGGACTCCATCACTGAAACTAAAACAATAAGAACAAAGATTAATTAATGCCATTGACAGCTTGTTCACATTCCAGAAGGGGCCTTATACAATAAACAGCCTCAGAAGGAGGGCAGAGCATCGCCTGCTGGAGGGGGGCAGAGTGCCCCGAGCATGAGAGCAAAGACTCTTTGGGTTTGACGGGGTTGTGAGCAGGCACCTCACAGCACCTGAGCCTCCCAGGCTCCTCAGCTTCCACTGAGGGTAGTGCTTTTTTTTTTTTTTTTTTTTTTTTTTTTTTTTTTTTATTTTGCACTGATCCTCAAGTGTTTTGTGGGAGGAAGTTGGTAACACTGACTCTTTTTTGTGTGTGTCTTTTTTTATTCGATATATTTTTTATTTACATTTCAAATGATTTTCCCTTTTCTGGACCCCCACTCCCCGAAAGTCCCATCAGGCCCCTTCCCTCCCCCTGTTTTCCCACCTAACCCTTCCCACTTCCCCGTTCTGGTTTTGCTGAATACTGCTTCACTGAGTCTTTCCAGAACAAGGGGCCACTCCTCCGTTCTTCTTGTACCTCATTTGATGTGTGGATTATGTTTTTGGTATTCCAGTTTTCTAGGTTAATATTCATTTATTAGTGAGTGCATACCATGATTCATCTTTTTAGTCTGGGTTACCTCACTTAGTATGATGTTCTCCAGCTCCATCCATTTGCCTAAGAATGTCATGAATGCATTGTTTCTAATGGCTGAATAGTACTCCAGTGTGTATATATACCACATTTTTTGCACCCACTCTTCTGTTGAGGGATACCTGGGTTCTTTCCAGCTTCTGGCAATTATAAATAGGGCTGCTATGAACATAGTGGAGCATGTATCCTTATTACATGCTGGGGAATCTTCTGGGTATATGCCCAGGAGGGTAACACAGACTATAAAGCTCATATTGTCTGCAGAGAAGGACTGATGAGAAATCTGTCTTGACTGGGAAATTTGTCTCTTCTCAGTAACTAAAAGCTGCGGCAGACTAATTTGCTGGCTTATGAGTGGAGGAGAATCACAGCCCTTTCATAATTCTTCATTAAACGAATGGGACTGCATGGGAAGAACAACAATATCGGCCACCCAGATGTCCCAGGACTCCCAGGGACTAAACCATCAACCAAGGAGTGCACATGGTTCCAGCCAAAAATGTGGCAGAGGAAGGCCTCGTTGGGCATCAGTGGGAGGAGTGGTCCTTGGCCAGGTGAAGGCTCAATAGATGCACTAACACAGGGAAATGGGGGGATGGGTCAGGTAGAGGGGCATATACATGGAGGCAGGGGGTGGGAAAAGTGGTTGTGGGCCTGTGGGTAGGAGGGGAAATCAGGAAATGTTTTACCATTGGAAATATAAATGAAGATGATATTCAATAAATAAATTTTTTTAAAAAAGAGAGAAAAAAAAGAATGGGAGTGGGGATACATTTCAAAAGATGGGTGTTTAGTAAATATTTGTGACACTGAGTAATGTCAGAAGGAAAGTTCCTGAGTCCAGTGAGATGATTAGGGCACAGATTTTAGAGCCTACCATGTTTTGAGTATGAACTCCTGAATTGACTACATGAACTTTCTCTGGAGCTGCATATCCCTATATGACATTTCTTCAGAAAAAAATAACTTCTCTGAACACCAGCTTCTTTATCATAAAATCCACACTTGAGTGTCATCTTCTGATGTGGTTTTTGGCAGGAATATGCACTAAGACTTTTGCACACTCGTACATAGAAAACGTGCACACTAAGACAAATGGCCAAAGACATAGACAGGCTTATTTGAACTTCAACAGCCTAAAAGTGTTTACAGGTGTCAGATATCCCACAGAGGCCCTCAAGTACACACAGTGTGTATCAATTAAAATGAATCTAACTTTCAAATTAAATGTTATATATAGTATAAACACATTATAAATAGCAAAAACTTTTATAAAAGTATCTGAAAGAGACCAGGAGCTGACCAGAACGCTGTGTGAGTTCAGATAGCAAGCTGAGCTGTGCACCAAGCAGGACTAAGAGCTGTACAAAGGATATTTCAATGCTGCTGTTTCTGCAATTTGGGAACTAACAGCAATACAAAACTTAACTTATTCATAAGTTGCCATTTTGAAAAAAAAAGGCTTGGTCTAATCATGTCACATTAAGCTCACAAATAGCAAGAAAATAAATTTTTAAAAAATGTAATAAAAAAATTTCAGGTATAAGAAGGGAGAAGAAAGGCAAAGTGCCCCTCCCCCAGACAGGAGGGAGAGGTGAATAGGGATGGCCTGTGGGCTTCTGATATGGAGATGATAAGCATCTAGCCTCAAATGCGTAGTATCTGTAGTTCTGATGAGCCTGCAGCTAGCTGTAGAGATAGAGGCCACATCAGAAAAAAGTGCATAATGGGAGCTGCAAGGTAGAAAGGTCTAAGAAACAGCATGGCCAGGGGAGGAGAGAATCTCCAGAAGACACTGGGAATACAGAGGGAAAAAGAGCCAAAGTAGAGCTATAGGAAGGCAGAAGCAGAAAGCTCTAGCAATGTCACATGCTACAGGAACTGCGGATGGCATACGTGCAAACAAGACGGACTCTGGGAAAGGACAGCAGAGGAGACCAGAGTGCGATGAGTTAATTGATAAATTGTAGGAAAGCAAGTTCTGGCAAGGGAGTTTAGTGGCAAAAGGCTTTCTGTGCACGCCTGAGAACCTGAGTTCAGTTCCCCAGCAGCATGTAAAAGCAGGGGAAAAGCGGCAGGCACACACTGCAACCCCTGCATGGAGCGGCAGAAACAGGAGGCTCCCTGGAGCTTAGTGACCAGCCCACAGAGCCTAAACTGTGAGGGCCAGTCTTGGTGAGAGACCTTGTTTCAAGCAACAAAGAAACGACAGCAAAAAAAGAACAAAACAAAACAAACTGGTAGACCAATGGACTGAGTAAAGGACCCAGAAATAAATAAAACTATGGTGTCCATCTAATATTTTGACAAAAGAGTCAAAAACATTGAGTTAATATTTTTCACCTTCTATGAAAAAAATCAATCAAAATGGATAAAATATCTTCATTTAAAACCCGAAACACTGAAAGTTCTAGATAAAAACAGGGAATATTCTTTTTTGGGGGGGGGGGGTGCTAGGTCTTTTTTTTTCTATATTCTTTGTTTGCATTCTATATGATTTTCCCAACAGGGGATATTTTTGAAGGTTCTCTCCAGTAGGCGAGAACTTTCTGAACAGAACTCCAGTATAATAGGAGTTAGTCCCAAGTATCAAGAGATGGGACCACATGAAATTAAAATCTTTCTGTGCAATGAAGGAGAGAGAGCATCGCAGGAGCACAGGTGGGTTACAGAATGGGAGAAAATCCTTATCAGGTATAATTCAGAGAGCGCTAATACACATTACACATAACTGCGGAAATTAAATACAAAGGCAATAAAATCGCCCATCAAATACTTCATGGATTGAATGCACGGCCTAGGAGAGGAGGAGGAGAAGGAGGAAGGAATGGAGAGCAGAAACCGATAAGTGACCAACAACTATTTTTAAAACTGGTCAACATTCTTAGTCGTGAAGGTAAAGCAGGCTTAACCTACTTTGAGTTATCAGAGGAACATTCATTTACAGCTAGGAGAAATAAAAAAATTAGTACAACTGCCTTAGGGTCACTGTTGCTGTAACGAAACACCATAACCAAAACAACTTGAGGAGGAAAGGGATTATTTTCGGCTTAGAGTTCTACAACATAGCCCATCCTCAAAAGAAGTCAAACAGGGCAGGAGCTAATGGGGGGATGTCTTGCCCCTTACCATACTCAGCCTTTTTATAGAATCCAGGACCACCAGCCCAGGTATGGCTCCACCCACAATGGGCTAGGCCCTCCCCCCATCAATCACTTATTAAGGAAATGCCCACAGGCTTGCCTGCAGCTTGATCTTATAGAGGCATTTTCTTAGCTGAGGTTCCCTCCTTTAAAGTGACTTCAGCTTGTGTCAAGCTGACATAAAACTAGCCCCAACAGCACTGATGCAGAAATTAGTATGGGTTTCCTCAAAAAGTTAAGAACAGAACTACTGCTTGACCCAGCAGTTCCACCCCTGGGCATATCCCCAGGAAACTCAGTACCTTACAGTAAAGACATTTGCACATTCATGTTTATTGTTTCTACATTCACTGCAACAGAGAAACAGAGCCCGCCTAGATGCCATCTACAGATAGTTAGGTAATAAAAATCTGGAACAGGTTCAATATGGAATACTATTCCGCTATAAGAAAAACGAAATTGCTACATTTTAAAAATCAATTGATGGATTTAGAGCATGTGGCCAGAAAGGGATGTTATCTAGTCTCAGGAAGAAAAACAATAAGAGTCCTCTTGCATATGTAGACCCTAGCTTATAACTGTATATACACATGCATATGTAAAAAAAATGTGGCTGCCATACAGGACAGGGGGCAGGGAAAGTTCACAGGTCATAAAAGGAAACAGCACGATTGTCTCAAGTTTTAACTGTGCTGTAGATTTTTCTTTGTTGGTGGATGACTTAATGAAAATAACTAAACACACATGTAATTCATAGTGAAAGTGTAAAACCCTAAGCGAAGCTCCATAGCTTCAGAATGGTCCATTCTACCTGTATGGACAGCCACTGAAGTGTACAGATTGAGACAGGGCAAATGTTTGTTTGAGTAGCAATGCTTATCTACCTGTGTAGTGTTTGCTATCTGTGCGTTTAATATAATAAAATGAGTCTTATTTTTAAAAATTAAGGCGTCAAGTGACAGAAGATTCCAAGAGTTATCTGCTGGTCTACACACTCACGAACACACATATATACACACAAAGAAAGAAAAAAGAAAGGGAGAGAGAAGGAGGGAGGGAGGCATGTGGAGGGGACAGGAGGGGAGGGGAAAGGGAGAGGAGGGGAGGGGGAGGGAATAGGATACAGAAAGATGCAATAGTGAGCTGATGTTAAGTCATTAAAGGTAAGGCAAAGAAACAGAATCAAGCAAAGTCAACAGATAAGACAGACTACAAAGAGTAACTAGAAAAATATTTGTCAGTGGAAAGGAAATTGTTGAAAGGAGAAGGCACAAATAAAGAAATAAGGGATGCAGAGCAAACATGCCCCCCTCCCCACCCCCATGTCTGAAGCATCCAGGAAAGAGTGCCTGGGGCAGGTGTGAGAAACTTTTACCAAGAGAGACTGATGAAAGAATTGAACGAACATGTGAGATATGGAAGCAGAGGTCAGAACCAACTGTACTATTCCAATACTATCAATAAAGCATGGATTGCTAAAGTTGTAAGGCACATGTTTGGGTCCAGTTGATGAAATGGCAAAAAGAACAACTATTGCTAAATATAAGTAAACAGATTTAGGTCTAGTATGAAATCAGAGTGGGTATAGTTTGAGAGGAGATGAAGATGGAGAAGGGAGCATGACAAACAGAAGCAGACTCTAAAGACAACAATGAGATCAGAAGTGACCATGCCACTCAACCATAAAACAAGCCAGGTTCTAAACCCCTTGACACCCCACACCTCCCATTCTAGCCCCAGGTTTCTCCATCAAATGCAGATGTGTGGGCCACATTTCTGCATGTCTGTGGTAGGGAAAATAGTAAAAATGGTTTGTTCATGAAGGGTCCTCTCACAAGGCTTCTCTTAAATGCAATGCTCAGAGGTGAGCATTTAGGAAAGTGTTTGGCTCCTGAGGGCAATGACCTAGTCAATGGATAAATCCCTGATAAAAATCTCAGTTTAATGGACTTAATGGGCAGAGTTGGAGGAAGGACACACCCTGGAAGGATATAGCTCACTTCCACCCTAGCTGTGTGCCCCTCTTGTCTAAGCCAAGGTGGGCAACTTTGCTCTGCCATACCTTTGGGAATGGTGCTCTGCCTCATCGCAGTCCAGAAATGGCAAAGCAAGGCAATCATGAACTGAAAACTTGGACACTGAGCTAAGCAAGCTCTTCTTCCCTTCCCCTGTATGCAGGCTTTTCTCACTGCACAGCAGAGCCTCTAACACGGGAGGATGCGAAGTCTACATGCCAAAATTTGAATACTATGCCAGAACTGCCTGTGTGAGTGGACCACGTTAGAGGTTGAATGTGAGATGTTCTATACAGTGCAGGAGACTTCTGGGTCACATTTCGACCTTTTCTTTGTAAAGTCCCCTCACCCAGGTGTTAGACAAACACAAATATCCCAGGTTCCTAGAACTCAGGCTCTGTCTTAACTCTGTCCGGCCAAGCAGAACCTTTACAGTTCCTCCAAGTTCATTATTTTCATTCCATTATGATGTAAGTGTTCACAATCGCACATCAGGAAAGCTAAATTTTAATACACTGAGCTGGTGGTCATTGTCCTTTGATGCTGCAAAGATTTGGGTAAAGTTTATTTACTTGTATTTAATCCTGTGGGGGAAAATGTACAGAGTACCATAATGTAAGTAAATGAATCCATATCCCCTTATCAAAATGTCATGAGCAAGAGGCTCACACTTGTAACTCATGAGGTTGAGGCAGGAGGATTGCTGATGATTCAAGGTTATAATATGATGTAGCCTATTGAATAAGCAAACAAACCATAAAGCCATCCCCAAGCAGCTTCTGGGGATTTCTCATGAACAGTCTACAATAGGTAAAGAAAAATCAGAACTTCCTGGTAAGGTCTATCTACCCCATGCATTGTGAGGCAATTAGTACTCAAATAGAGCACTGACTGTCTAGAGAAGCCAGAGTGCTTGCAACCCTGAAGAGGGTCCCAATGTGCCTTAGCCTCCCCTAGGTTGAAAATATCAGCTTCAATCCCACTGATAAGTCATGGGGAAATTAAAGCAAATCCCATCAATACAGCCTATGCCTGGATGTCCTGGAATAATGAAAAGGCAACTCTGGAACTAGGTGTGGTAGTCAAGCCCTGCTTGTAAATTCAGTGCTTGCAACATGGAAGCAGGAGGATCACATTCAGCTACAGAGTGGGTGAGATCAGGTCCAGCAAGGGTTGCATGAGACCTGTAGTGTAGTCAAAAACAAGAAGGAAGAAGAGGGGAGGGGAATGGAAGGGAGAGGAAGAAGAGAATGAGGAAGAGAAGGAAGAGAAAGAATACAAGGAGGAATGGGAGGAAGAAGAGGAGAAGGAAGAGGAGGAGGAAGAGGAAGAGGAAAAGAAATAAAAGAAGTACAGCTCTTCAGTCAAACTATCTGAGTTCAGCTCTGGCTATGCAAATTTCAACTCAGCCTTGCCTCTTCATTATTGGGCATGAGAGCACTGCTTGTCTCACAGAACTGGTAAATGCAAACTCAGTTTTAAATGAGTAGTTAGAAGTCATCAGTTGTCTAAATAAGAATCCGAGGAGAGGGACTGTGGCTCGTGACAGCCACTCACGCATGAGCACTTCAGCGTCGGATGGGGCTGACTCACGAGCCATCCAAAGATTCCAGCATGGGTTCAACAAAATCCTCGGATGAAATGTTCTTCATGGGAACTGGAAAGCTCAAGGCACACATACTTTGTCTCACTAGTACATTTTTAAATGAGATTGCCCTCTAAGAAATAAAATCATAAATGTAACGTGTGTAGACCTGACTACCTAGTTAGTTGCCCCTGTTTACCCTTGATCCTCTAAGACAAGCTACATACAACTCTTTGCAGTACTGATGACCTGAAAGTGTGGGCCAGGAGGATGGCCCACTTTCATTAATGATCATTACCTCATCAGAAGCCTGCCGTCTCTGGTCATAGACCTCAGAGGTCAATAACAATCTCAGGAAGAATTCTCTCACACTCAACAAATAGGCAGGTGTGCTGCCGTAGCCCGGCGCTTTGCACAGCTGGATCCCACATGTCAAGAATTACAAAGAGACCTGGCAATAGAACCTACAGTGGTTGCTTATGAGCAAACTCCAGTACAAGAGAGGACTTCATACAAATATGACCAGATTTCCCCTACCAGAAAGTTCTAAAAATCAGTAGAGTGACTTCAACAATTCCTTTGTAAACACATTTCAATGAAATCTTTGAAGAATTTATATTGGATTTAATATTTGTCTTCACCTTACCTGATATATAAATGGGCTACAGCTATTAAACAACACACACACACTCACACACACACACATACACACACAGAGAGGGAAATATCATCATTCCAGGCCAAATGAACACTGAAAGCAGATAAACACTCTCTCATAAGAGTGGAGTGTGTCTCCCCACTGGGGCTGCATAGCGTGCATGGTTGACTGACATTACCCAGCAAGCGAGGCAACTAGGGTTCACTTTAACATTGACACTGCTAACACAAGTTTGCTCTAAAGCAATTTATAAGATAAAAGCTTTCCACGGGCATAAGCTACCCAGAGTGAAGCTTTTGAGATAAACTGGAGTCTAAATCCACCTCTTCAAAGTAAACAATGCAAATCTTAACAATTCCAGGGAAGCCAAAATCACAGCAACTCCTCCAATTTCAAAGGAATCCACATTTAGCAACTATGCAGTCAAGAAGTTGAGAGACAGGATGACACCAGGCCCTCCCTGTTCATAGTTAATGACCTGTGCAGTGACCAGGTAGTAAACTGAATTTCACAAAGAGTGGGGTACTGAGATGTAAAGGGAACTCCAAACAGTATTTTTCTTACAGGAAAAAGTGAGCTTTGGGTTATTTCTCGAAACCATTTTTCTATTATATAATATTCATATTTCAGAAAAGCAAAGAAGACGGAATGTTAAGATATTCAAAAAGGCTTTGCTGTCTGCCCATAACCGCCCAAGAGCACAAAAGGAAAAGCAGAATTTGAGCTGGATTCTCCAACCACTGTCCCAAGCTGAGGATCCTGGTAAAGCAAGATCAGGCAAAACCTTCTCCATCCAGTGAAGGAGACCGGGCCATTAGACTTTTCAGGAACTTGTCCCAACACTCCACACAAGACCGAAACCAGATATTTGCCAGCCATACCCATTTCTAATGTAGAAGAAATCCGCCCCCCCTCCCGTGCCCCTTCTTCCTAACTCTCCAGCTAACCTCAGCTGCTGACACACACGTGCGTTTGCTGACTCCTTGCCTCTCTCTTCAGACCTATGAAATAATCCATTTTCCATCATGCCTCACAAAAAAGGGAAAAAATGTGCAGGAGCACACTGGATTACACACACACACACACACACAATGTCAAGATTTTTTCCATTCGACAAGATTTCAGGCAAAAACCTTGTAGAATGTGGCCAGTTGCACCCCAAATATGAAATTAAGTGAAACACATACCCGCGAATACAAACACTCAAACTCCAGGCAGGGCGCGGGAAGGTGGGGGGGGGGGGGTGATGTCTGTCAGGTGTTTGGAAAAAATCAGGTTGAAAGCACTGGCCCTTCATTGGCAGTAGTTCTGCTGGGCGGTGGCGCTCCGAGGTCTAGTATGTGTGATTATGTTCCCGCCCCAAACCGGTCAGTGACATCCCCAAGTTCTCATCCTGGTGCCTGGTAGAACCCCAATCCTCCCCACCACTTCCCGGAGAGACCTAGTCTCCGCCTCTGCCAAGGTTTTGCTCAGGTAGGGCGGGGGCGCACAGACCGAAGCTGCTGTCCCCGCGCGTTCTGGAGCTGGCAGGAGCCACTTACATGCCGGGCTGGAGCTGTAGGGCGCTTCCTGGCGGCCAGTTGGCAGCGGCCCAGACGCAGAAGCACCAGAAGCACAGTGGGGAGGTCATCTCGGTGATGGTGAGCCTGCGGGGCCACCGCCCCAACTGCGCGCGGTGCGCCGCTCGGGACCGTCAAGTCCGAACCCCGCGCAGAAGTTAGGCTCGCCAAGCAGAAGTTGCTAGTGCCGGGCTCGCTCTCGAGGACCGCGACTTGCGTCTTGCTGCGGAGGGCACCGCAGCAGCTCGACCCCAGCAGGCGACACCCGCAACAGCGCCGGTGCTTGCAGTAGCCGGCCAAACCAACCTCGGGCACTGTAGCCCAAGAGCTGCACAGCCCTGCACTGCCGGCGACGACTGGAGACCAGTGAGACCAGCGGTCCTGCAGCCCCCGCAGCCCCGGTGCCATGGCAACGCGCTCGCCGCCCTCTGGCCCCAGCCCCTCCGGAGCGCTTAAAGAGACAGCCCCCTTGGCCACCACGCGCTCCCTGGGCTGCTAGGCGCCCCCACCCCCACGCCCTCTTCACCTTCTCTTCTCAGAGGGGCTCCGGGCGGTAGCCAGGGAAGCTTCTAGCATGCCACATCGTGTTCTTCCATCAATAATCCACGCAACTCTACTCCCAACCTCTTCCTCCAAACCCTTTGAGCATCATACGCCCCAAGCCAGCAAAGATGCTTTCCTCCTCTAACACCAACCTGCTTAAGACCAACCAGCTGCGCATCTGCCACCAGCAGAGAGCAAAAGCAAGCTGACTTTTGATTCTCCCTCCCAGCTCCCTCCCACCTGAAGGCTGGGAAGACAGTCGGAGCACCTCTCTGAAGGAGGTAAGCTTGAAGTGAGAAAGGAACTGCAATTGACCGAGTCCAGTTTGCTGCCAAATCGACAGTTGCTGCAAACATCGCTGGCGCATCCAGAAGTCCTGGATATTCAAAAGCGAGATAATCTCCCTCCGCTGTATTTGGCCACCATCTCACTCATTTTAGACACCAAGAGTTTAAAGAGGCGCAGGCTCTTCTCCAAACCTAGTCCCTCCTTTCCTTCAAACCAGCTCCCGATGCCTAAAATCCGTAGAGCAACCTCCAGTTGCTAGCCCCCCAAGGCCCTTCCAGAAGGGAACAGCTTCTGCTCGGGAAGCTTCAGCTGTGGCTGTGGTGCTGGCCAGCGCTGCCAAAGATGCGCAGCCAAGAGCAGGAGCAGAGCGGTAGCCAGTAGCTTCTCCGGCCGGAGGCTATGCCTTTGCTTGGCGCCGGCTGCTGTCTGGAAGGCCACAAGCCTCTGGGAGTGTGTTTTGCGAAAATAAAAATCTATGGCGCGTCATGCCCTCCAACAAGGACAGTCTAGGCTCTGAAGCTATCATTTTCGGTTTAGCCCAGCAAAATGTGCAGCAATCTTCTGGGTGACAAACTTTTGCTTTTATTGCTAAACTTAGGAAAAGTGGATCTCCAGTGACTTGCTCCTTGTCAAATACTTATAGAGGTACTACCTGATTGCGTCATTCCTAGGAGCCCTAAAAGGATATTTCTCAAAATGTTTTAGGTTCCCTCTTGCCTCCATAGTTGAATTAATCGCTTGCCCCTTAGTTTTAAATCAATGTGCCTTTCTTTTCTTTCAGCTTTTCTGACACTGGGAAAGCTACTGGGGATTTCTGGAGGGACTGGAAGGATGTTGTGGAGGTTTCTTTGAAAAGAAGAGAGAGAAAGAGAGAGAGGGGAGAGGGAGAGAGGAGAGGGAGAGGGAGAGGGAGAGGGAGAGGGAGAGGGAGAGGGAGAGGGAGAGGGAGAGGGAGAGGGAGAGGGAGAGAATACCATGGCCTTCGGCTTGAGAACTCTGTACTGCACGTCGATTTTGAGTTGGAATTTCTGCAGAATCTTCTATTTACCTTAGACTTAGCTCTTGCTGCATACTCATTTTTTATTTAAGTTAAACATATATATGTGTGTGTGTGTGTGTGTGTGTGTGTATGTATACACAAATGTGTCTTTTTATTTGACTTCAACTTATGAGCAAAATTTATAATTATAAATGTGCAACTAGTTATTTTTGGCATATATCCCAAAAAGAACAATTTAGAATTGGTTGCACAAAAAAAATTTATGTCCCCTGCCACAACTATAAAAAAGGGATATTTATTTTCTTTTCTATGTGTAGTTCTGTATTCAACAGGCCCTGGGGACCTAAAGCCCACCCTCAGTGACAATGCTAGTGTTTGCTCCAGACATCCATGCTACCTTCTAGTTAGTTCTTTGCATAGATTACTGCACCAAACTGATATCTGAAATTTCCCTCTTCATTCTTCTAAGATAACAGAATCTCTTTGTCATCTTTACTTGAAAGAAAGAAAGAACAAAAGAAAGAACAAAAGAAAGAAAGAAAGAAAGAGAGAGAGAGAGAGAAAGAAAGAAAGAAAGAAAGAAAGAAAGAAAGAAAGAAAGAAAGAAAGAAAGAAAGAAAGAAAGAAAAAAAGAGGAAGGAAGGGAGAGAGAGAAGGGAGGAAAAAGGAGGGAAGAAAAGACAGAAGGAAGGAAAGGAGAGAGAAAGGAAGGAAGAGAAAGAAACGAAAAAGAAAAGAAACAAGTTAATTGCTTAATCTCCCCTCTTTAATTTCCCCTCTTCTGGGTCAAAGTTAATGAACAGTCAAATGACCCAGAACAAGCAGGGTCCTATGCAGGTGAGAACACCAGAAAGTTTCTTGCTAATACTTGGCAACAGTATCTACTGAGCCATCTGTCTTGAGTGCTACAGTGTACTATAGGTAAAAAGATAAGCTCTGCCCTTCTAAACCCACTTCTTAAAACTCCAGGTTGTTTTAACAGTCTTGATCTTAATTGTTTTAATGAAAACGTAGAGTATACCTAAAGATAACAGGGTAGACTAGCTGTCTCCTGGAGTCCGCTGTGAAGTGGTAAGCCTTTCTTTGCTTCTGGACTAGTTTTAACTCTGTGGGGATCTACAACTAATCCCACTCCCTTCTAGAATGCAAAAAATTTCTAAAACATTTCCTTTATCTGTGTTAAAGAAAGACTTGCATAAATAATAGTCCACACTTACTACAAAGCGAAATCTGAAGTAAGTCATATTTGAAACTCACAAATATTTAAAGACCTGATGATAATGGGAAAAGACAGAAATATATGTAAATTATCTGATTTGCATGACTGTAGTGAAGGATAGCTTAGGTAGGTAGGAAATACATCAGTCCATTGGAAATCCTGCTTTTGAACATTTTTCTTTCAGGTACATTAGTTTGAAAGCATATTTATTATAGATGAACATTGAAAGCACTTTGGATGTGACAGACTAAATATGATTAGTGTATATCCCATAAAGTGAGGTTGATTTCAAGGTATTCTTTTATGGATATTAATCTAAATGCAACATCATTACAATATTACATAAGCTACGGCATTACATGAAATAGCCTAAGTATTCATATTTTTCCATGAACTGAATGAACCTGATTTGAATTCAGCTCCCCTTTGTGTAGCACACTCATACATCTTAAACACAAGCAGTAAGGGGCTGCAGAAATAATGCAACTGGTGAGATGTTCAGAGAGTCATCAGGAAGACTGGAGATGGAGCCTCAGAACTCAAGTAACAAAGCAAAACCTGATGATCATGCTTAGCACTGGGGAGGTTGAGACAGGTGGTTCACCAAGCCAGGCAGCCTAGCCTGATTTGCAAGTCCCCAGCTTCAGTGACAGAGCCCATCTCAAAAACCATGGTGGAGGGGTCCTGAGGAATACCTGAGGTTAGCCTCTCCCCTCCAAATATGCACATCTGCATACATGCGTGTTCTCACCCTGACTAAGGAGAAGGCATGTATCTCAGCACCTATGAATACACACATACAGAAGATGACTGGTTATTGGTTTGATTGGTGAGCAACAGGAAATCTTCCCATTACAATCTGTTACAATCTTTCATATTAAAACAGCGATACAGCTCCCAGGTTTTAGGGTACTGTGATCACATAAATGAGGGCAGAAATAGAGAAAACAGTTTGCCTTCATTGCCTAAAGTGGCAGGCATTATTAAATTAGCAAAGCAAGAGAATAAATTAGCTATGAAAAGAGCCAGTTTCAAAACTTAAAAGAAATTTAATATTAATAATACGCCTTGCTCAGGCACATATTTCATGGAAAAAACTAGAATTGTCATACATTGAGTTCTTTTGTTGTTGTTCTGAGCTATTTTTTATACTACAAACTAGATAGGATCTCAAATATCAGGCCCCACGTAGTTGACATATGTTACCCCCAGAGAAGAGCCCGAAGTTTTGGAGAGGCTTCAGTGGCCAAGCCTCATGACACCCCAATTGTTGCATACCTGCCTCAGAGGAGTGCTAAATCAAGCTTCTTTCTTGTTGGGAAGAGGTGGGGATGACAATTTCATGCTTTATGTATGCTTGTTGCAAAAAGGAGTGCTTACCTAAGAAAGAAATAGATTCCAGCCAGATGTTTCTCGAATATTCCTCAGCTGCTGCTGAAGCTTCGCAGTCACCGAATACGTTATCTTCTCGTCTATCTTCTTCTAATTGAGAAACTGTTGATCCATGCAGTTCGACAGGCAGGCTGCTGCAAAAGCCTTCCTGCCAAAGCTTTCAGCTTTGCTCTGCCACACACAAAAACTCCCAGTGTCTGCATAGGGACTGAGGGGGGAGGGAGGGAGACCCAGACCATCCCATTCAGCAGGTGGTGTGGGTTGAAAGAGGTCAGAACGCAGTTCTTCAAAGTGGCTTCTGTCACCTGCAAGTGTAATAAATTGCCATTATAGAATTAGTGCCTACAATGCACTAATGAGCCATGTGCACTAAAATCTTGATATCAGATAAAATAGAATGAAACTCACCCAGGAGCCAACTGGGAATCACACCAAGACTTATCCAGTCATTCTGGCTTTGATTTCACCTGCCGTGAAAGCTTGTCCCTACAAAGGCATAACTGGCTCTGTCTTCTTAAAGAAAAATGATAAATTCAACATGTAATAAGACTTTTTAAATGATGTATCTATCCCTTTCTTAGCTCATAATACATGTTAGTCAAAATGACTTTAAAAGTGTAAGTTAGGCTGGAACTCCCATATATTTATTAGAACATAACTAGAGACTTGGGCGGGACACATATTTGACCTGTACCTTTGGCTTTCAGAAATAACACCTTGTACAGCTAATACTGGTCACTCACATTAAATAACAGTTGTGCTATTTTCCTATATAGTAAATAGCTTCTTTTCCTATATAGTCTGCTTACAGTTTCTGTTTTCTCTACCCTTCCCAGTTCCTATCACCTCTGCTTCAGTCTAGATCCGCCCCTCTCTGTCTCTCATTAGAGAACAGCAGTCATCTAAGGGATAATGCATTAATATAATGATATAATGTAATATAAACATGTGGCAGTAGCATAAGTCAAACAAACAAGTAAAAGAACCCAAGAAAAGGCACAAGAAATAAATACAAACCCAGAAACCTCTCATTTGCACCGTAGCGATTTTTGAATTGTACAATTCTACATACAGTGTTAAGCACAATGCTTTATGTGCAGTAGATCTCAGAAGGTCTTCATTTTGCAAAACTGAAACTCTGCATTATGAACTGTTAGCCCCCTCTTTCCCTTCCCTGTTCTTTCTGCGTCGATGGTGATGGTCCAGCTACTCACGAGAGTAGAGACAAGCAGCATCTATCTGTAACTGGCTTGTTTTGCTCTGATCTTTCCTCTTCCTGACAAAGCCATGCTAACAGCTGTGAGGCGAGAGCTCTCTGTGGTTTTAATTTACATGGTCCTCATGAGCCATGCCCAGTAACTTTTCAGATACTTGAGTCACCTTTTTTGTCTCATTTGTAAAATGTTTGGTGCTTGCCCATTTGGATTTTGGCTACATGTTTTCTTGCTCTTGTGTTGAGCTTTTCATATACTTTAGATAATAAATCTTCATCAGAACCCTAGTTTTAAAATAATTTGCCCAGTTACACAGTCTGTCTTTTAATGCTGTTGTCTTCTTTGCTATGGAGAGACTTCCTGTCACTCTGCTGGCCTGTTTTTGTTTCAGCTACTTATGCTCCTAGATATATAATCAAATGCTCACACCAGTGTTTGGAAGCTTTTTTCTCTGTTCTTGCCTAGTCATTTTGCTGTTCCAAAACTTAAGTGTAAGTTCATAGTCTATTTTGATCATGGGCCCCCCCCACCTCTCTTTCTGTGTGTGGAGAGATGATGATGTGTATGTATGTGTTATGTGTATGTGTGTGGTATACATATGTGTGGGGGGTGTGGAGTGTGTGTGTGTGTGTGTGTGTGGCATGTGGTGTGTGTTTGTGTGTTGTATGTATGGGTGGGTAAATGTGTGTAGTGAGTGTTTGTGTGTGGGGGGATGGGTATGTGTGAGTAGTATGGGGGTTGTGCCTCTGTAATGCACACAGGTGTGTGTGCAATTGTGTATGGATTCCAAAGATTAATAACAGATGTCTTTCTCGATTGGTCTTTAGCTTTTTAAAATTAACTTACTGGTTGGTTACTGGTTGGTTGCTTCAGGGTCTCCCACTGAATCTGGAGCCAGTAGGTTTACTGCCTCTCTTACATGGGAACTAAGATCTAGCTTGGTTCTTCACACTTCCACAGCAAGCACTTTACCAGCTGAGCCCCTCCTAAGACCACTGACATAGCTTTCAAATGTGGTGTGAGGCAAATCTGAATTTCACTCTTTGACATATACTTATCCAATTATACTAATACAATTTACTGACCCCCCCCACTATGTATTCTTGGTATTTTTGTAGAATATCTACTATTCTAAGCTGGTAGGTTATTTCTAAGCTCTTTCCTTGGTGTGAATGTCTGACTTTATGCCAGTATCATTCCGTTTAGTTTAAAACATCTTTATTTTAAAGTATTTCTTTTTTTATTCTATATAATTTTTTATTTACATTTAAAAGGATTTCCTCTTTTCTAGCCCCCCCACTCCCAAAAAGTCCCGTAAGCCTCTTTCTCTTCCCCTGTCCTCCCACCCACCCCTTCCCACTTCCCCGTTCTGGTTTTGCCGAATACTGCTTCACTGAGTCTTTCCAGAACAAGGGGCCACTCCTCCTTTCTTCTTGTACCTCATTTGATGTGTGGGTTATGTTTTGGGTATTCCAGTTTTCTAGGTTAATATCCACTTATTAGTAAGTGCATACCATGATTCACCTTTTGAGTCTGGGTTACCTCACTTAGTATGATGCTCTCTAGCTCCATCCATTTGCCTAAGAATTTCATGAATTCATTGTTTCTAATGGCTGAATAGTACTCCATTGTGTAGATATACCACATTTTTTGCATCCACTCTTCTGTTGAGGGATACCTGGGTTCTTTCCAGCATCTGGTTATTATAAATAGGGCTGCTATGAACATAGTAGAGCATGTATCCTTATTACATGGTGGGGAATCCTCTGGGTATATGCCCAGGAGTGGTATAGCAGGATCTTCTGGAAGTGAGGTGCCCAGTTTTCAGAGGAACCGCCAGACTGATTTCCAGAGTGGTTGTACCAATTTGCAACCCCACCAGCAGTGGAGGAGTGTTCCTCTTTCTCCACACCCTTTCCAACACCTGTTGTCTCCTGAATTTTTAATCTTAGCCATTCTGACTGGTGTAAGGTGAAATCTCAGGGTTGTTTTGATTTGCATTTCCCTAATGACTAATGAAGTTGAGCATTTTTTAAGATGCTTCTCCGCCATCCGAAGTTCTTCAGGTGAGAATTCTTTGTTTAACTCTGTACCCCATTTTTTAATAGGTTGTTTGGTTTTCTGGAGTCTAACTTCTTGAGTTCTTTATATATATCGGATATTAGCTCTCTATCTGATGCAGGATTGGTGAAGATCTTTTCCCAATTTGTTGGTTGCCGATTTGTCTTCTTGATGGTGTCCTTTGCCTTACAGAAACTTTGTAATTTTATGAGGTCCCATTTGTCAATTCTTGATCTTAGAGCATATGCTATTGGTGTTCTGTTCTACATTGGAACTTATTACATCTCTGGTTTTAGCCTTTTCCTTTAAGATTGATTTAACTATATGTGGTCTTTTGCGAATTGGTATGAATTTTTGTATTAAAAATGTCATGAGAACTTTCACAGAGATTATGGACATTTCCTTAAATTTATTATGTATACTAATATTATTTTTTGAGATTAATACTAGACAAATATAGTGAAATTTTTCAATAGAATTATAATAGACAAATCACAGAATTTTCTCAGAACACAAGAAGGGGATGGAGGTAATAAAAAGAACAGAAAGAGAAAGGCAAAGTGAAATGGAAAAGGAAGAAAGTGCTTAGAGAGAAAGAAAAAGAAGCAAAATGATAAAATTGGGGGAGAAACAGAAAGATGATTCTCACTCTCCCAATCACTCGCTATCACCCTGGTTCTCACCCTCCCTCTCCTTCTGTTTTTTTTCTTTTTTCTTTTTTTTTTTTTAATTTTCTATATTCTTTGTTTACATTCCCCTTTCCCGGTTTCCCCCTCCCCACATGTCCCATAAGTCCTCTTCTCTCCATCCATTCCCCAATCACCCCCCTCCCATTTCTCTGTCCTGGTACTCCCCTACAATGCTGGATCAAGTCTTTCCAGGACCTGGGCTCTCTCCTTCCTTGTTCATGGGAATCATTGGATATACTAACTGTGTCTTGAGTATTCAGAGCTTCTGGGCTATTAATATCCACTTATCAGTGAATACATTTTATGTGTATTCTTTTGTGATTGGGTTACCTCACTTAGGATGATATTTTCCAGTTCCAACCATTTGCCTAAAAATTCCATGAATTCATTGTTTTTAATTGCTAAGTAGTATTCCATTGTGTAAATATACCGCATTTTCTGTATCCATTCCTCCATTGAGGGACATCTGGGCTTTTTCCAGCTTCTGGCTATTATAAATAGGGTTGCTATGAACATAGTGGCGCATGTGTCCTTATTGCATGCCAGGGAATCCTCTGGTTATATGGTCAGGAGTGGTTTAGCAGGGTCCTCCGGAAGTACCACGCCCAATTTTCTGAGGAACCACCAGACTGATTTCCAGTGTGGTTGTATCATTTTCCCACCAGCAGTGGAAGAGTGTTCCTCTTTCTCCACATCCTCACCAACACCTGCTGTCTCCTGAGTTCTTAAACTTAGCCATTCTGACTAGTGTGAGGTGAAATCTCAGGGTTGTTTTGATTTGCATTTCCCTAATGACTAATGGTGTAGAACATTTCTTAAGGTGCTTCTCAGCCATTTGATTTTCTTCAGGTGAAAATTCTTTGTTTAGCTCTGTACACCATTTTTAATAGGGTTATTTGCTTCTCTGGTGTCTAACTTCTTGAGTTCTTTGTATATATTGGATATTAGGCCTCTGTTGGATGTAGGATATCAATGCAATCCACTACAAAAACAAACTCAAAGAAAAAACCACATGATCATTTCATTAGATGCTGAAATAGCATTTGACAACATTCAGCATCCTTTCATGCTAAAAGTCTTAGAAAGAACAGGGATTCAAGGCCCGTACCGAAACATAGTTAAAGCAATATACAGCAAACCAGTGGCCAATATCAAACTAAATGGAGAGAAACTTGAAGCAATCCCACTAAAATCATGGATTAGACAAGGCTGCCCTCTCTCTCCATATCTTTTCAATATAGTACTTGAAGTCCTGGCTAGAGCAATTAGACAACATAAGGAGGTCAAAGGGATACAAATTGGAAAGGAAGAAGTCAAACTATCACTATTTGCAGATGATAGGATAGTCTACTTATGTAACCCAAAAACTCCACCAGAGAACTCCTATAGCTGATAAACAACTTCAGCAAAGTGGCTGGTTATAAAATCAAATCAGTTGCTTTCCTATACTCAAAGGATAAGCAGGCTGAGAAAGAAATTAGGGAAATTACACCCTTCACAATTGTCACAAACAATACAAAGTATCTTGGTGTGACTCTAACCAAACAAGTGAAAGATCTATACAACAAGAACTTCAGGTCTCTGAAGAAGGAAATCAAAGAAGGCCTCAGAAAATGGAAAAATCCTCCATGTTCGTGTATTGGCAGGATTAATATAGTTAAAATGGCCATCTCACCAAAAGCAGTCTACAGATTCAATGTGATACCCATCAAAATCCCAACTCAGTTCTTCATAGAGTTAGAAAGAGCAATCCTCAAATTCATCTGGAATAACAAAAAAACCAGGATAGCTAGAACTATTCTCAACAGTAAAAGAACTGGGGGAATCAGTATCCCAGACCTCAAGCAATACTACAGAGCAATAGTATTAAAAACTGCACGGTATTGGTACAGTGACAGGCAGGTATATCAATGGAATAGGATCGAAGACCCAGAAATGAATCCACACACCTATGACCACTTGATCTTTGACAAAGGAGTGGAAAGCATCCAGTGGAAAAAAGATAGCCTTTTCAACAAATGGTGCTGGTTCACCTGGAGGTCAGCATGCAGGAGAATGTGAATTGATCCATCCTTGTCTCCTTATACTAAGCTCAACTCTAAATGGATCAAGGACCTCCACATAAAACCTGACACACTGAAACTAATAGAAAAGAAACTGGGGAAGACCCTTGAGGACATGGGCACAGGGGGAAAGTTCCTGAACAGAACATCAATAACTTATGCTCTAAAATCAAAGATCAAGAATTGACAAATAGGACCTCATAAAATTACAAAGTTTCTATAAGGCAAAGGACACCATCAAAAGGACAAAATGGCAACCAACAGATTGGGAAAAGATCTTTACCTTGCTCTCATTCTTGTTCTCACTCTTGCTCTCACTCTCTCTCCTCCTTAGTTTTCTCTCTCCCTCCTTCACTCCACCATAGCCCAGATTATACTCCATGAGATGTAGTTAGGAACCAAATTTTTGATCCCCCTGCCTCCACCTGCCAAGTTCCCAAGTACTACAATTAGTGGAATGTGCTGCCAGGGTGCAGGGGACTCAGTTTTGTGCATATAAGGCAACCATTCTACCAAGGTAGCTGCATCCCAGTGATAAAGACAGGACATAGGAACCAAAGAACACATTGCTGGAAAATGGAAACTCCCCCAGACTTCCTGGGGGCATCAAGCCTATAATGAAATTTTAGAAAGAAAATTTTAAAAGAAGAGGGATATGGTATGCATGCAAAGGATACTGTTCACAACAGTGTAGATTTTCTCAAAGAGACAGCAAAATAGCACTAAATAAGTTGTCTGTAACCTCAGCAAATAGAGCAAAATATGGTTCCAACCTAACAGTACATACTCAGCAGAGTGATAATCAAAGACACACAAAGAGAAACATTTCAGTCATAAAACCTCAGAAAAGGCTGGGTGTGCTTTTTTTGTAGGAAACTATTGGAGGAACTGCCTTAGCAAAGTGAGGAAGTAATCAAAGAAACAGAAAAATACAGGTGGGCACAGCCACCTATGCAGCACCGAGGGTCTCCAAGAGCTGAGTTTCACAGGCAAGTCCCAAGGGAAATTTCTACAAGTGCTGAAGCTGTAAGCCCAAATTAAAACCATGCTAATTGTTGGATGCCAGCAGGGACTTCAGGGTAAAACCATCCAGAACATGAAAGAGGAGAGTGTTCATTTGCTGTGGGTGAAGTAAGTGAAATTATTCCTAGACACTCAGGCATGGGTAGCTAGGGCTGTTATTTTCGTGGGAGAAGTATCGCAGAAAAATTAACTGTAGAAAAAATAATATGGTTACGTAAAGGAGAATATTCTTTGGCTTGGCTGTAAACAATATTGAGCACTTACATAATGTAAATATTTATATGGATTGTTTATATAGCTATAGTGAGATCATTAAGTAAAACAAGAGTTGCGTAGGTCAGTAACATGCTTATACCATGCATGCTTGAAAACCTGAGGCTTGAACCTAAGCACCCATGCAAAAGACAGGGATGTAGTTAGTGATCGGGAGATGTGAAGACTTGAGTTTGGACACCCAGCACCTATGTTAAAAGCCAGATGTTGGTATACACATCACTTGTAATTGCAGTGCCAGAAAGGCAGAGACAGAAAGCTACCTGGTGCTTGTTGGTCAACTAGGTTAACCTACCAGGTGATTTCTGGGTTTAGTGAGAGGCTCTTACTGAAAGAATAACATGGAATATGATTGAGAAAGACACAAGCAAGAAGGTTCACAGGGTGGGGGGAACATCTACACATGTGTACATCTCACACACATGCACCCTCACACAGTACAAAAAGAATAGACAAAAAAGAAGTGGAGATTGTATCAGTTCAAAAGTAGAAAAGAAATCAGTGGGCATGTCTTGATTTTGACAAGCAAGAATAGCTAAATGGGATAGTCTGACAGACAGGTCTCAATGCATGGAAAATAAAAATAGAAGATAGAAGGGATGTGAGGCAAGCAGCTCTGAGGAGGCATCTCTGAGAAGAAAGCAGCCAGGCTGAATCTCGGGTACACATCATGCATGCAGAAGTAATAACAAGTATTAAGGTATTAGGACAGAAGTAAATATAATCCATCCCAGAGAGAACAGGATTGATAAGTAATGGGCAAAGTCAGCAATGGCAGAGTGGGTGTTAGAAGACACACATCCCACTGGGGAATATATTCAAGACTGGGTCATGACTTCAAGTGGTCCAGCATGCCAAGATAAAACCACATCCAAGCCATATCATATCTGTATTTTATGTTTCAGTTTTCTCTCTGCTCCCTCTTCTACCTTTTTACCCATTTAGTCCCATCTAACCTCACACCATGTGTGCTTGATTGTAATAAACACTCAGAGACAAACTCTTCAGCCTCATATATCTGAGTCTGTCACATGCTGGAGAATTACCTCATCTCCACATACATCATGCCCCCCAAACCCCATCACTAGCTACTCCGCCTTATCTTACATCGCACAATATGAACTTCTTCATCTTGGTTTCCTAAAGTATGGTAATGTATAATATGTCACAGGTTTGGAGCAGACAATATAGACATGTGGAAATTGTAATTAGGCTGGCGGGGCATGGTTCTATTATTAGTAAGAGCTATGATTTTTTTTTTGAGTTGAGGGTTAATTGCTAATAACTGTATGCAGTGTTTTCCCTCAAGATGTTTTCTATGATAGTAATTAACTGAGCAGCTGGGAGAGGAGACATTAACCATTTGTCTTCATGGTGGCCCTCACTAGGGACTCTTTACACAGCCTTTGCACATGGCTTTCTTCATTGTTTGATAGGTAATCTAAGAGGCAGCACAAAGCATCTGGGACTCTACACTGTGGAGAGAACCACACCTTAGAATGCTGTCTTTCTCCTTGGAAGGGCTCTCTCCTGTGTGATGAATGGATTCTGATTCTAAGAAGCACAGAATGTCTTTTAGACAAATGGACTTGTTTGGGTGTTTTTTATGTGCATATTTCTTTGTATCATCCCATAACAAAATCCCATCATGGTGATTGTGTTAGCAACTTCAGTACCCCAAATACACAGCTGGTTTCATCTGTTTACAAACAAGAGCCGACCTAGTTGGCCTAATTTTTTGCCTAAAATCTTAGAATCCACCTTACCAGTCATCCTTACCTTCTTTTCTTCCTCCCAGAACTCTGGTCTTACTTAGCATTTGTGTCCTGGCTTTTCCATTTGGTGATTGAGGACGGTCACCGCTCTCTACATCTATTGCCCCAGGTTCAAGACCAGATGCACAGTCAGATACTTGATGCTGGTTCTCCTTACCACTTCTGCTCTTGCATTGACTCCATCTCTGTCAAATTCTTTCTACACCATACAAAGAACAGTGCATTTTGTGGGTGCACAGGCATTCATCTTCTCTTGCAGAGAGTATTTTTAATTAACACATTTTAAAAATACCTAGACTACAATCAGACACTAAGTACAGGAAAGAACACAGAAGACAAAGGGAGGCTTTTAGGAAGTGGCTAGGTACAAACTAATTCCTTATCTTCTTGTTAGCTGAAGTCGTGAGCTTGTATTATTCAGATACCATTGCTTGTTTTAAGCCCTTTTAGCCAGAAGCAGGAATTTCTTTTTCCTAAGACTACTCGTTTTCTTTAAATCCTTAAAAGCCTGAGTATTTGGTTTGATTTACTGTAATTCCTCAGAAACCACAAAAACTGGACCTCTGGCAAAACAAGCAAGTTGACACTTACTTTTTCCCCACCCAAAGGGTCCTGAACCCTTTTGCTTTGCAGTTGGTGGTAGCACCATACAACAGTTTACAGGTAGGCACTGTAGTAGCTCACAGCAGTGAGTTCTCTAGCATATCATAAATCACGCTACTAAATAAAAAGTCTGTGAGTCTCTGTCCTGAGTATTCCAAGACAGGTAAGGCTGTAACATCTCTGAAAAAAAACTGTTCATATAAATTAATCACTGGAGGTCTCACTCACCTGTACTGCCACATAAGGTCATGGGGGCATCCAGGCCGATGCTGCTGCTGCTGGGTAGCATATCTAGGTCCATGATCCTATGGCATTTGGGAACTGTGTTGATATCCCAGGCGTATGATACCAACGTCATGTAGATGTCCCTGGTCTGGACTGGGGCCTGAGGCATTTTGCCTAGCTTGCCCTACCCTTTGCATATGGGAGTGGGTGAGGACTGGAGCAGTTCCCAATGGTGTGAGCACAGGAAAGATGTCCCTGCCCATAGTATGCCATGGGATGTCTGGGCAAGAGAGAAATTCCCTCCCTATTCTTGCTCCCTCTACCTGTAGCAGGTCAGAGAGTTGGCCCAGAGGTCATAAGAGTGAGAAACCTAGTCTTGTCACAGACTGTCTGAAACACTCAGGAGAGCTGGCCCTGTACCTCACCTGAGCAGCACAGTAGAGCTATCCCTGGTGGCAAAGGCACAGGTGAGCCAGTCCTAAGGGCAGGAGAACAGGAGAGCTGTCCCTGTCCCTGCCCCTGCCCCTGCCCCTGCCCCTGCCCCTGCCCCTGCCTGGCTGTGGCATTGGATGAGCTAGTTTTGTCAATGCTGGACAGCTTTCTCTGGTAGTATGGGTTGGGTACTGACCAACTTAGCTACCTCCCAGGCCCATAGCTAGTGCTTTGAGTGGGCCCATTCAACATCTACCCCATCTATGATCTGCTGGAATTCATGAAAGGGCTGATCCTGCAGATTCAAAGTTACAGGATCTCCATAAACCAGGGCAACAATAGAATAACTGGGAGGAGGCCCTATGAAGTTTCAATATTGACAGTGTAGAGAAGCCAAAGGCCTCAGAACATACCAATGACTCATTGCAATGAATATGGGGAGGTGAAGATGTGTGGACAGAGAGCTATACTGTGGAACACACTGTGACACACTACAGCTTCCATGACAAGATTTTTGTATTAGTATTCTGTCTTCTTTTCTATTGGCAGGGAGGTTGTAAGAGCAGAAGGGAAACTAAAATACTAAGGTACTGGGGAATGAGATGAAAACATCTTTCTAACAGCCCCCTCCCAGTGAAAATAAAGTAAAAATTAGCATTCTTCATCCACTTATCAATGAATTTCACTTCACAGAATTCAGATTCATGGTTTCAAGGTAAAATTCAAGTGTTTAAATATTATTGTCTCTTCCTCCCAACTAAATTTATTTTGACTTTTTTAGAGAAGACACATAAGGTGGATATGGTGGTTTATACCTAAAATCTTAGCATTTGGAGAAGGTACCGAGACAGGAGAATTAAAAGGCCAATCTGACCCGAACCCACTACATAGTATAAACACAATCTTTTATATTATTATTTATCTTTCCAAGCACCTGAGAATGTTTGGTGAGGTTCTATTTAATAAGTAAAATGTTTTAATTAAAATTAAACTTTCGAACAACAAACTTAGAAAACTATATGACCAGTCAATCAGCTTCATGAGTTGTTGTTAACATGTTGGTCAACATATATATGCATATATATAAATATATATGATATATAATATATATATGTATGTATATATATATATATATATAGGTATAATGGTCCTTTCTTTGGTTAAAATATAAACACCATCCTTCTTAAGAAATAAATCCTTGGAAAGCAAAAAGACATTTGAAGGTTTTTCTGTAACTAGGGAGCCTCTCCTGCCAATACTATACAGAAAGTAGGAATTACGCTACATTAAAGCTTTTCTTGGCTCAATTATAGAATGAGAACGAGGCACCCATGGACCGGTTCCAGGATAAGTTTCAAATCGTTGTGAATCCAGCTATTTGGTCCTTATTAGGGCTTCGGGGGACAGCCAAGAATTACATTTAATTCATTATCTTGTTCTGGAAATGCTACTGAGGCTGCTGCACAAATTGAAAGCAGCATTTACACAACCTAATACCTATGGTATCTTTCCAATTTATCTTTGGGGCATTATCACCTCCCACTGTGCCTCCTTGAATGTTTGACATGTGGTCTGAATTCTCATTTTATGGGATGATAGCTACTCACCCTGAAGAGAGCAGTGGAGAAAATGGCCCTACATTAAAGAGCTAGAAATGGTGCCTGAAATACATTTTAAAAGATTTGAAAATAGCTCTACTACTGTGGCAGAAATAGTGTTCTGATCTCTCTTCCAGGCCCTCCTCTCTCCCTCGGCTGAAGCTGCAGCATTATTGACTTAATTCCTTGGCATTTGACACATGTCCAGCAAACAGGTGGAAATTTACAATGTTCTGATTGTCACACCCCACCCGCAGTTGGGAGACAGTCAAGGCAACTGGTTCTGTTTGTCACTGTTCTTTAACAGAGACATACCTCAAACAGTATGTTTGTCTCTGTGATGTGAAGGTAAATGCCACATGTTGAAACTCAAGACTGAACAATGTTCTCTTAGGAGAACGGCAGGGATGATGCAGGCAGAAATGCTGCCCACATGCAGAGTGACTTCTAATAGTTTATTGATCTCACTGTTTAGCATCCCCTTTTGGAGTATGTATTAACAAAAACCCTGTGAGGCTGTGAAGGCCCAGAGTACTTTTTGTGACTAGACACTCACAACAGAGAATAATGTATCGACACCCACATTTCAGACAATGGCACGCCAAGTGGTCATATTAATGCTTTAGAATGATATAAAACCTTTCTTCTGAAAAGCACAGGGCACTTCCATAGAAATGCATTATTGAGATTTTTTTTTTACCAAGTAGGCTCTGTGTTAAGCTGAGATGAAACCTGGACTTTCCTGATTTCCAATCTAGTATTGCAAAGACATAATCAATAGCTGTCCTTTCAGCTTCTAAAAATGCCAAAAAAATTATCCATTCTGTTTGTATAAGATTTGAAAAAGGTTATATTTTAGAGAAGGCTTAAAAGCAACCTAGCATAAATTTAAAAATCAATTGGGCAGGAATTCAAGTGACTTTATTTTTCAGCTGAGAATTGAAATCTGTTTTGACCAGTAATGTGAATGCTAAAGAAATATAAAAAAATAGAAATTTTCTAGTCACAATGTAAAATATTGTAAAAATGAGGCATACTTTCTATTATTAATTCTGCATATTTCAATGGATTTTTAACTAAAGGTAAGTTTCACCAGTCTTTAAGAACAATGTAAGGATTCACCTTGTTAAGGAATACTTAACAAACTTTAAAATATATATTAAATACGACCCAGTTATTTCCATTAGGGACAATATATTTTTTAGACTTTGACTTAATAACATGTAGTTTCTAGTATAAATTCTGTCCCTAGATAGTATTAATGCATCAAAAATTGATCTTACAAGATCAACACTCCATAGTGTCACAAAGTAATAGGAAGCTTAATGGTTGAAAAGCAAAAGACTCAGGTTGGGGCTGCAGCTGAGTCAACTCTAGCAAATCATGTGAGCTAAAACCTGATGGCTGGATTGCCCTTCTCTGTTCTTTTTGGAAACATCTTCTCTTACATTTTCTAAATTACCCGTTCCTTAGGAGATACATAAAGCATCAAGAGAAAGACCCTTCCCTACCACCACAGCTCCCAGCATCTCACTTAAGTGTCCTGGGGACAGTCAAGCCCATTTTTCTTCCATAACAGCAGACAAGATGAATGGTGATTAAAGCAACCCCTCCCCCCATTACAACTCTACTTCTTCAAATGTAATCACTACAAAGAGAGGTGGGACAAAACTTTCAAGATACAGGCACAGATAGCAGCGTTCTAACTAGATCCCACTATCTCAGGAAGAAATAGGTGTTGAGAAATGAGATTACATCAGCTTTGAAAACCTCTGCATGTGAAAGGAAGCCCTGAGCAGAGTGATAGTCTACTGAAAACCTTTGCTAGCTGTTCTTCTTATAAGGTATTAAAAGCTGGAATATATATATATACATATAAACAAAAATTAAGGCACAATTAAACACCAAAACAAGAATAATACAATAATACAACAAATGGGCAAATTAACTGAACGTTTTTAAAAATAATATATATACATAGCCAGTCAATGCAGGAAAAATATGTTCATTACCCTTAGCCATAAGGGGAAAGCAAATTAAAATAATACTGAGACTCCAACTCACTCCAGTCAGAATGGTCACCATCAAAGAAATAAAAGAAAGGAGCAAGTCTTTCTCTCAAGGATAAAGGGAAAACAGAATTCTTAAACTCATATATATATATGAGTGTTTATAGTGCTAAAAATTGATAATGGTTACATCATGGAAAGAGCCTAGGTCCCATTGACTGGTAAGGGGATAGGAAAAATATATTTATATTTAAATGAGTATTATTAAGCTACATGGAAGAATGAACACAGGTTACTTTCAGGAAAATGGAAATCATTCTGTTAAGTTAAATATACAAGAATCAGAAAAACTAGTATGAATATGGTTTTCTCCCATGTAATATCTAAACTATAAACAGACACTAACGCAGGCAGGGGTGAGCTATTCAAAACCAAGTGAGGCAGGGGTAGCAGTGGAGATGGGAACAGGTGAGGGTAGTGGTAAAGGCGAGCAAATTGTGGGGTAAATGATCACTTGTGAAAATGTCATGATGAAACATGTTACTTTACACAATATACAATAAAAAATAGAAAAACATTGCAGTGGAGAAAAATGTCCACATTTCCTTTAGAACTAAATGGCTCCAGTCTAAGAGAATCGTGAGACGTTTTTTCTGCTGTTGTTGAACACATAACATGTTCTCTTTCATTTTGAAACAGACTTATGTTCAGTTAATAACGTCACTGTTTGCCGCTGTTAAGAGAACTGAAGTACCATTACCACATATTAAAGTACCATTGATTCCATTAGTGCTGACAAACACTAAATCCCAATTTCTTTTAAATAAGCATTAAAACAAATGCACATGTCCTTTATTAACAAGAAACATGCTGAGCAACCCTTATTGCAATTGCTTAATATATGAGAAATGTCTTGAAGAGTAAGTTGGAATCTCATGGAGCCAAGATGCTAGAACTTGGGCACAATGAATGTCAAATAATTGAATAAATATGAATTTTCTCCACACTCAGGGACATAAAGATGATATTTAATCACTTATATTAGAATAATAATCACTTTTCTTCTGCTTGTGCTTCTGGAGTAAGACTACAGCAGAGGTATAAGTTGTATAATTACCAGAAACCAGGATGAATAGTAAACTTAGACCTAGGAGACTGGATTAATGGACGGGACTCGGATGGACTATCACACTGTGGCTTCTGTATATGGTTTCAGGAATTAGATGCCTTCAGACACTTGAGACATTTGCCTGAGGTTCAGTCATAAATAGGATACAGTTAGATGTCCAGACATCTGACCTTTTAAAAAGGTGACCATTCTAGGGACCTTTTCAAGACCAAGTTTCAAAAAAGCTCTAGAGTCATAACAGTGGAGAAAACAAATAATGGTTCATCATGTTTGTATTAATTTCATCTCTGAGGACTTTTTAAATTCTTCTTTCCTACTTTTTATTTTTTCTTTGCCTATCTCACTGTGGATGTTTCTTTTCTACTTGTACATACTCCTTGTAATGTATTTTTAATAATATTTCAAATTAGCCAGGCGATGATGAAACATGCCCTTAATCCCCCAGCACTTGAGAGGCAGAGGCAGAGGCAGGCGGATTTCTGAAAACAGAAAAACAAAAAAGAAAAAACTCAAATTAAAATGAAGATGCGAAAAATAAATGTGAAAGATATTACTTTGTTTGCCACTGCATTTGCAGAACCTGGAATAGCATCTACTCCATATGAGACAATACATAGTTATTGAATAAAGAGATGGTAGATGGCAGATAGTAGAAAGCAGGTAGATTGGCAGGCTAATCAATAAATCAATAAAGATTTTTGTTTTGTTTTGTTTTTGTTTTTGTTTTGGAGGGCTCGAGACAGAGTTTCTCTGTGTAGTCCTGGCTGTCCTGGAACTCACTCTATAGACCAGGCTGGCCTTGAACTCAGAAATCCGCCTTCCTCTGTCTCCCAAGTGCTGGGACTAAAGGCATGTGTACAGCTATGAATAAAGATTTAAGCATTATGTGAGAGAAGAAAGGGAGACAGGAAGGAAGGAAGGAAGGAAGGAAGGAAGGAAGGAAGGAAGGAAGGAAGGAAGGAAGGAAGGAAGGAAGGAAGGAAGGAAGGAGATACACAACACTACTGAATGATCTGTATTATGATATGTAAAACTTCCCCCACAGAACAATGTGTTTGAATACTTAGTCTCTGGCTAATGACCAATTTTACATATTTTAGGAGATGGAGTCTGTCTAGATGAAATGAGTCACTAAGAAGTACGCTATTAGAGTTATAGCCTAGGACCTTCCTTTAAGCCCAAACTCTCCCTTGCTGGCAGAAAGATGTAAGGTTTCCCAAATACAAGCTCCCACTACCATGAGCTCTTCATGCCTTCTATACTGTGAAGTGAAGGACTGTGTCTTCATAAACTGTAAGCCAAAAATCAGTCTTTTCTCCCTGAATCTGAATCTTTCAGCTATGTAGTCATAGCATCAGGAAAGGTAACTGGAACAAATAAATACAGAACCAGAAACTGAATTAATGCAAGAAAGAACAATATGTATAACAATATTTCTGTATCTGCTGCCTGAGTTCCTATAGCCATATCACAGAACTATGTGAAAATCTAAAATAAACATTGAGTAGGATGTATCTCAAAACAGGCATGAGCTGAGGGTATATGCCACATTACAACATAAAATAATCCTGGTCTCTTAAAATGAATGAAAAGTAATAGACACGTGGTATGTGATTCTTCACCTTGTTTTCTAGAGTTGGTCCTTCCAGAATTCCAGGGGAAGGAATACCAGAGTAAAGAATAAGGGCATGCCAGGGCAGGGAGGTGAGTAGGTAGGGAAGCACGTCATAGGAGCAGAGAGAGGGAGGATGGGATAAGGGATTTCCAGAGGGGAAACTGGGAAAAGGGGATAACATTTGAAACATAGATAAATAAAATACCCACACCCCAAAAATACAGAGGGCATAATGGAAGATGCACCTGTAGTCATGGCTGGTTGGTTTCAGTATCAACTTGCCACAGCCTAGAATCGACTGGGAAGAGAGCTTCAATGAGCTTCAGCTGGGGAAATATTAAGATATGCCAACCTGTAGGTATGTCTCTTGGGCATTTTCTTGATTGTTAACTGATGTAAGAAGACTTAGTCCATTGTAGGCAGAACCAATTTTTTCTGGCTGGGTTCTGAACTACACAGGCCAAGAGGTGAGAACAAGAAAGAAGTAGTCATCAGAGGTACATTTATTTCTCTTGAATCTTTGTGTGGGTTGTGGAAGTCATCTTGTGAAGGAAAAAGTGGCATGGAGAGCAATGTGTTATTGGCTCCTATGACTCCTGGAAGAGACCTGCTGTACATGACATTATCTAAGATGGATCCCTGGTTACTGGTGAGACAGAAAAGGAACTTAGGTCAGAGAGATGGCTGCTTACGTCATCTTAATAGAAGTCCTAAGAGGTGACCATTTTTTCTCCACTCCTGAGTAACCTCACCAGGCAGAGCTTTTATTGGGGGAATGATAACAGTGGGCAAGATAAAAATGGCTGAGGATTGATGGGCTTGGAATTGACTCAAACACATACATAAACATATGTGCTGTACAATAAAGTCAGATCTGTACCCTCATGCTCGTATCCAGAGTCTGATTTCTGAAATTCATCATGTGACTCCATTGCCTTTCACTTTCATCCTTAGTACTGTCCACACAGATCTTGACTATAGATAGTATGTGGCCAGATGTGACCAGCTGTTCCAAGGTCCAGATGCTGTGGCTTCCCTGCAGTTATGTAATAAATCATTTTTTTATTGAAGTTGGCCAGGATTTTTAAAACAGTAACTGAACTGAACTGAGGAAAAACACTGTGTGGTTTCAGAGATGTAACTGTTGAGCCACAACTTACATTTGTAGATGAGCTGTAATATATGCTATTTGAGCTATCAGACATCTTCAGAGGGAAGAATATAAGTAAGCAGAAGAGATATGGGTGACAGCTATTGGCACCTTTGCCATCTAGACTAGCCATAGACAAGATGGAATACACACTGATGTCCATGACACTCCCTAAAAGCCTCTAATGGAAAACTTCCTCATATACTTCCATGATACTAGTGTGTTGAATCAACAGTGTGACAAGAAGTTTCAACATACATCTGCAGGAAGTTGGAGTATAGTGTACTCCTTCCTAGTTTACTTCACTAAGAAACACTCATGTTGAGAGTTAATTTCAGATGAGTTCTACAGGTATAAATGAGTGAGAGAGTGAGCTATGGGATTTAGCATCTAGTCCAAGGTACATCATCCAGTGGTCAAATTTTCCAAGTGACTTGAGTGGTATCTTACTGAATGTTCATTAGCAAGTCTGCCTCCAGACACTCCCTGTGAGCCTATCATAGTTGTCAGAATCTGTCTTCCTTCTTGAAGAACCTTTGAAAACATTTTGAACATTTTCTTTAGAAAATAAAAGGTGCCTCACTATATCTGCTTTATATATGTGAGGAAATTCTGAAATGTATTGTTGGAAAAGAGGCTTGGAAGCTGGAGGGGACTGCAGAAGTTTTATATCATCTTTCCTCATTCACATTAACATGTCTGTTGTTGTCACTTCCATTCAGCTCATGCTAATGTGACAGTTGAACTTGTCAAGTTGTTTGAATTGAGAGATGTCTAGAAAGTTACCAAGTACGTCTCTAAGTGTATCTGTGGGGATGTAGTTAAGGAGCAGAAAGGAAAAGCATCTACCCTTACTGTGGACAGGGTACATAGGCCAGGGGCCCAGTTAAATAAATGAAGGAGGAAGCCTGGAAATATAAGTATGCCCTCTATCTGTTTCTAGGTAGCATGATCTAAACTGGAATTCTCTAAAGCCAGACACCCCATGATGTTTTGCCTCACTCTGTCTAAGAAACATAAACCCAGTTCTCCTAGGGCCTGAAACCTCTGAACTCATGAGTCAACATGGATTTTTCTTCTTCAGGTTGTTTGACTCAGGTGACAAAAAAGGTCACTAACCTGTGCCACATCTGACATGGGGAGGATCCTACTTCCTGATACTCTCTAGAGAACTGGCAGGAACATAGCATTCTGTAAGAATCACCCCCACAACCACCACCACTAGAGGTCCAGAGATGCTCTGGGACTCACTACCCAGCAACCTCCAGATCACCACTCCCCTTATTTCACTTCTACTCTCCCCCACTGCCCCGTTCCGTTGGACTTGGTAGACCTACACCCATTCTGACACAGGGAGGATCCTACTTCCTGATACTCCCTAGAGAATGGGCAGGAGCAGGCCATTCAAGAACTGACACCAGTAGGGCATTTGAGTTCCAGCAGCAGCAGAACATTTGAGAATTAGTAGCCTGCAGGGCATATGACCCTTGCCAAGTCAGCCATAGGGGAGACCCCAATACCTGACACTTCCTGGAGAACCAGCTGTTTACAGGGCATTGGAGAATAAAGGAATGCAAGGAGTACAGAAACACAGGCCTGCAGGACAGAGAAGACAGAGACAGCAAGACCAGCTAACACCAGAGATAACAAGATGGCCAAAGGCAAACACAAGATAATTATTAACAGAAGCCAAGGCAACATGGCACCATCAGAACCCAGTTCTCCCCCAACAACAAATCCTGCATACTCCATCACATCAGAAAAGCAAGAGCTAGATTTGAAATCACATATCATATTGCTGATGGAGGACTTCAAGGACATAAATAAATCCCTTAAAGAAATACAGGAGAACATTGGTCAACAGATAGAAGCACACAAATCCCTTAAAGAAATATAAGAGAATATGGATCAAAAGGTAGAATCCCTTAAAGAGAAACGTAAAATCTCTTAAAGAAATACAGGAGAACATGGGTCAACAGGTAGAAGCCCTTAAAGAGGCAATACAAAAATCCCATAGGGAATTATGGGAGAACAGGGATCAACATGCAGAAGCCCATAAAAAGGAATCACAAAAATCCCTAAAAGAAACACAGGCGAACATGGGTCAACAGGTAGAAGTCCTTAAAAGGAAACACAAAAATTCCTTAAAGAATTACAGGAAAAAACAAACAAGTGAAGGAACTGAGCAAAACTATCCAGGATCTAAAAATGGAAATACAAACAATAAAGAAATCACAAAATGAGACATCTCAGAAGATAAAAAACCTTGGGAAAAATTCAGGAGTCATAGATGTAGGCATCAGCAACAGAATACAAGAGATAGAAGAAAGAATCTCAGATGCTGAAGATTCTATAGGAAACATTGACTCAACAGTCAAAGAAAATGCAAAATGCAAAATGTTTGTAACCCAAAACATCCAGGAAATTCAAGATACAATGAGAAGACCAAACCTAAGGATTATAGGTACAGAAGAAAGCAGGGATTTACATCTTAAAGGCCACCAGTAAATATCTTCAACAATATTATAGATGAAAACTTCCCTAAACTAAAGAAAGAGATGCCTATGAACATACAAGAAGCCTACAGAACTCCAAACAGATAGGATCAGAGCAGAAATTACTCCTGTTACATAATAATCAAAACACCAAATGCACTAAACAAAGAAAGAATATTAAAAGTAGTGAGAGAAAAAGGTCAAGTAAGATATAAAGGCAGACCTATCAGAATCACACCAGACACCATGAAAGCTAGAAGATCCTGGGCAGATGTCATACAGACCCTAAGAGAACATAAATGTCAGCTCTGACTACTGTACCCAGCAAAACTTTCAATTACCATAGACAGAGAAAACAAGACATTCCATGACAAAACCAAATTTATGCAATATCTTTTCACAAACCAGCTCTGCAAAGGATAATGGGTGGAAAATACCAACACAAGAGAGGAAACCACACCCTACACCATAGAAAATTCAATAAGGTAATCTTTCAACAAACCCAATAGAAGATAGCTATATAACCAGAATTTCACCTTTAACTAAGACGATAACAGTAAGCAACAATCAATTTTCCTTAATATCTCATAATATCAATGGTCTCAACTCCCCTATAAAAAGACATAAACTAACAGAATGGATATGTAAACAGGACCCAAAATTTTGCTGCACACAAGAAATCCATTTCAGTGACAAAGATAGTCACTATTTAAGAGTCAAAGGATGGAAAACAATTTTCCAAGCAAATTGTCCCAAGAAACAAACTGGAGTGACCATTCTTATAGCGGATAAAATTGACTTTCAACCAAAAGTTATCAAAAAAGATAATGAGGGACACTTCATACTGGTCAAAGAAAAGTCTACCAAGATGAACTCTCAATTCTGAACATCTATGCTCTGAACTCAAGGGCACCCACATTCATAAAAGAAACTTTGTGTTTCTCAAAACAAACATTGCACACCATACAATAACAGTGGGAGACTTCAACACCTCACTCTCAAAAATGGACAAATCATGGAATCAGAAACTAAACAGAGATATAATGAAACTAACTGAATTTATGGACCAAATGAATCTAACAGATATTTATAGAACATTCCACATGAAAGCAAAAGAATATACCTTCTTCTCAGTACCTTATGGCACCTTCTTCAAAATTGACCATATAATTGGTCACAAAATGGGCTTCAAGAGATACCGAATCCAAGAATGCATCAAAAGTATAATTCTCCAGGATCAGGTAGGCTTCATCCCAGGGATGCAAGGGTGGTTCAACATATGGAAATTCTGTCAATGTAATCCACTACATAAACAAACTCAAGGAATAAAACCACATGATCGTTTCATTAGATGTTGAAAAGGCTTTTCACAAAATCCATTATCCTTTCCTGATAAAAGTCTTGGAGAGATTGGGAATCCAAGGCTCATATCTAAACATAGTAAAAGCAATATACTGCAAACCTGTAGCCAACATCAAGTTAAACAGAGGGAAACTTGAAGCAATTCCACTAAAATCAGGGACCAGACAAGGCTGCCCACTCTCTCCATATCTATTCAATATAGTACTTGAAGTCCTAGGCAGAGCAATCAGGTAGTAAAAGGAGGTCAAAGGTCTACAAATTGGAAAGGTTAAAGTCAAAATATCACTATTTGCAGATGATATGATAGTATACTTAAGCAACCCCAAGACTTCCACCAGAGAACTCCTAAAGCTGATAAACAACTTCAGCAAAGTGGCTGGATATAAAATTAACTCAAGCAAATCAGTAGCCTTCTTCTACTCAAAGGATAAACAAGAGGAAAAAGAAATTATGGAAATGAAACCATTCACAATAGTCCCAAATAATGTTTCATACCTAGGTGTGACCCTAACGAAACAAGTGAAAGATCTATATATAAAGAACTTCAAGTCTCTGAAGAAAAAACCGAAGGTCTCAGAAGATGGAAAGATTGCCCATGATCATGGATTGGCAGGATGAATATAGTAAAAATGGCCATTTTGCTGAAAACAATCTACAGATTCAATGCGATTCCCCATCAAAATCCCAAATCAATTCTTCATAGATCTAGAAAGAGCAATTCTCAAATTCATCTGGAATAACAAAAAAAAAAACAGGATATCAAAAACACTTCTCCACAACAAAAGATCTTCTGGGGAAATCAGTATCCCTGACCTCAAGTTCTATTATAGAGAAATAGTGATAAAAAACTGTTTGGTATTGATATGCAGACAGGCAGGAAGATCAATGGAATAGGATTGAAGACACAGAAAATAAGCCACACATGTATGGTCACTTGATATTTGATAAAGGAACTAAAAACATCCAGTGGAAAAACAACAGCATTTTTAACAAATGGTGCTGGATCAACTGGAGGTCTGCATGCACAAAAATGCAAATCGACCCATTCTTATCTCCCATTCTTATCTACAAAGCTCAAGTTCAAGTGGATCAAGGTTCTACACATAAAACCAGACACACTTAAGCTTATAGAGGAGAAAGTGGGGACAAATCTTGAACATATGGGCACAGGGTAAAAGTTCCTGAACAGAGCACCAATGGCTTATGCTCTAAGAACAAGAATCAGCAAATGGGACCTCATAAAACTGCAAAGCTTCTGTAAGGCAAAGGACATGCTCAATAGGACAAAATAGCAACCAACAAATTGGGAAAAGATCTTTACTAAGCCTACATCTGATAGAGGGCTAATATCCAATGTATACAAAGAACTCAAGAAGTTAGTCTCCAGAGAGTCAAATAAACTTATTATAAATGGGGTACAGAGTTAAAGACTCAACTGAGAAAACTGGAATGGCTCTAATGCACATAAAGAAATGTTCAGTATCCTTAGTTATCAGGGAAATGCATATCAAAACAACACTGAGATTCCACCTTACTCCAGTCAGAATGGCTAAGATGAAAAACTCAGGGGACAGCAGATGCTGGAGAGGATGTGGAGGGAAAGGAACACTTCTCCATTGCTGGTGGGATTGCAAACTGGTAAAACCACCCTGGAAATAAGTTTGGCAGTTCCTCAGAAAATTAGACCTGTGGACCCAGCTATATCACTCTTGGGCATATACCCAGAAGGTACTCCTACATGTAATAAGGACACGTGCTCCACTATGTTCATAGCTGCCTTATTTATAATAGGCAGAAACTGGAAAGAAGCCAGATGTCCCTCAACAGAGGAATGGATACAGAAACTGTGGTATATATATATATATATATATATATATACAATGGAGTACTATTCAGATATTAAAAACAATGAATTCATGAAATTCTTAGGCAAATGGATGGAACTAGAAAGTTGCCAGGAGCCATTCTCACTTAGATCTCCAAACCTCCTCCTCTCAGTCATCTTACATGCTCAAGTCTGCCTTTGGAAGGAGAACTATTAGCTTTCAGGCATGCAAATATCAAGTTGGTCAGCACATAAGAGCTTATGTTGGTTAGAACAAACAGAGCTTATCTGCAGTTAGGTTACTATAACAATCTCTTTCCACTTCACCTCCTCGTGATCATTTTAGTTTGCCAGCTTCCTTGAAGCCCAAGCCAGCTTTCTCATGAGATTGTGAGAGAAAATTCTGAGAGACTACTTCCTAGAGACAATGTTTAGAGACAGTACTTGCCCCCGAGAAACTGTTCCCCAGAGACAATGTTTGCCCCCTCATACCCCCTCCCTATATCCTGCTTGCTTTCCTTTATATTGCAGTGTATAAAACAATAAAGTTTGACAGTTTGATCAGAATCTGTCTTGCTGTCGTCTCTCGTGTCTCTTGTCTCTCGTCCTCTCTTAGGTGGTCTGGGGACCCTGTTGACTGTCCTGCAGGTCGGGACAGAAAGTGTCATCCTGAGCGAGGTAACCCACTTACAAAAGAACACACATGGTATGCACTCACTGATAATTGGATGTTAGCCCAAAAGCTCAAAATAAACAAATTACAATTCACCCAGCGCAGGAAGCTCAAGAAGAAGGAGGACTTAAGTGAGGGTGCTTTGGTTCCTCTGAGAAAGTGAACAAAATACTCACAGGAGCAATAAGGGAGACAATGTGTGGAGCAAAGACTGAAATAAAGGCCACCCAGAGACTGCCCTACCTGGGGATTCATCCTATAAACACTCACCAAACCCAACACTACTATGGATGACAAGAAGTGTATACCAAAAGGAGCATGCCATATTTGTCTTTGGAGGGGCCCTGCCAGAGCCTTACAAATACAGAGGCAGATGTAGCAGTCAACCATTGGACTGGGCATGGGGTCCCCAATGGAGAAGCTGGAGAGTGGTCTGGAGGAACTGAAGGAGTTTTCAGCCCCATGGGAAGAACAATGATTTCAGCCACCCAGATGCCCCAAGACTCCCAGGGACTGAACCATCAACCAAGGGGATACACATAGTTTCAGTCAAAAATGTGGCAGAGGAAGGCCTTGTTGGGCATCAGTGGGAGGCGTAGTCCTTGATCAGGTAAAGGCTCAATAGAGGCCCCAACAAAGAGAAACCAAGGGAAGGGGGAAGATGGGAGTGTGTCAGGTGGAGGGGCTTATACCTGGAGGCAGGGAGTGGGAAGAGAGGGTGGGGGTCTTTGGGGAGGGGGGAATTTGGGAGAGGTTTTACCATTGGCAATGTAAATGAAGATGATACTCAATAAAAAAATGTCACTAGCATAAGTTCAATTGCTAACTATAATAAGTGACACCAAATTTTCCTATATGTCAGTCAAAGAAAATCCTGTAATTGTGGGGGAGAAACTTGTCTGTCTGGTCCTCTCTTACACTGCTTAAAGGCTAGAGAGTTAAAATTCTCTGCAAAGAACAAGGAAAAGCAATTAATGTGAGCAAAACGACCTTTAAGGGCCATTTCTTTTGACCAGGCCATGTTATAGAAAGGACACTTGTGTGTTAGAGTTGATGGTACGGAGTGGTTTCTTTAGGTAAATTTCTTGCTACTTATGATCCGGTTTAACCTACTAGTCTTCGTTACCTCACTGCAAGTAACAGGCTTACATCATTGAGATGTTATATATCATGACATAGGAATCTCTACCTCTCCCTTTTAAGACTGTTTTGAAGAATTTCGTCCTATTCAAATTATTGGTACCATTCTAAGAGATTTTATGTGAGTGAAATTTGGAAATAGGAAAGACAAAATAATTAAGACTCGAACTACAGTGTGATTCAGCAACTGCCTGAAACAGTAGTTCTCAACCTTCCTAACGCTGAGACCCTTTAATACATGTTGTGGTAAAGCCAACCACAAAGTCATTTCATTGCTACTTCATAACTGCAGTTTGGCTACTATGATTAATTGTAAGGTAAATATCTGATGGTCTTAGGTGACCCCTGTGAAAGGGTCATTCAACCCCCAAAGAAGTTGTGATCCACAGGTTAGGCCCTAAAGGATATGGAACCAAATTTTGACAACGTATTCTCCCTTCCATATTCAGTTATAATTGTTTTTACATTTGATGTGTAGTTTCTCTGTCTGCACATGTGTCTGGTGGTCATGTCTTCTATCACTCTCTACCTCATTTTTGAGATAGGAAGTCTTGCTGAACCTGAAGCTGAAGTTCACCACCTAGTTAGAACACTAGCAGGCCTACAAGCTCCTGAAACCTCTGACCCTCACCCCCTAGTTTGCAGTGTTGCAACAATCACCATCATACCCTGCTTCATAAGAGCTGAGTAGCAGGCACATTAGTAACAGAGCCTTCTCCTCAGCCCTATCTTAGAACTAATCAAAATAACAAAGGTATGGGTTCAGCCTGTGCCTATCAGTGGGTAACTAGAAAAGGACAATGTGTTACTGAACAGGAACATGGTTAAGTAATGTGTGTTTGGGCACATGCCACTCAAGGACCTGAACACAGAGGTACAGAGTCACTGGGCAATGTCCTCTTACAAGAGGCTATCATATATATGACTGATCATAAGCTAGAACACTGCTGTGAAGATTGTGACTGGATATACTTAATAGAGTACTAGTTGGCCAGAGAAATAGAGAGGGGGGAGGGAGGGAAGACCCACTTTTATTTTGGTGTTCCATGAGTGTTCTTGCTGTATTTATCATGTACTCAGTAGACTCAGACTACCACAGTAGATTAGACATGAGGCATTCCTATTCTGTAAAGTTAATTTGATTTTCAATAAAATGAGAGGGATTTCAACTTTAAGCAATGTCCTCTCAGATGCACATGGCATTTGCATGGGCTTGTAAAAGTGGAGGGAAAGCAGTCCTGGCATAGGAAAGATGGACAAGAAGTAGGCATGATGAATCTCCCTTCACAGTTTCTGCAAGGATGAGGCCTCTTTCCATTCTTTGCCCTTTTACTTGGAGACCCAGCATTCTGCATACCAGGAGCATCTCCTTTGACAATGAATTCAACAAAGCTGCCTAGCAAGAATTAACTGCAAAGCTAATTAATATCTCAACACTCAACAGTGACCAAAACAGATAAAACCATTGTGAGACAAAAGAAATACTGATCACGCTTCAAAAAGTGTTTGTTGGATCTCTGTGGCCCAACTACTCTAAATAAACAGTGTGCACAGGAAGGAGCCAATGAGCTTTCCTTCCCAGACATTCCTTCCTGCAAGAGGCATTTAATCTCAGGCCCTCCCTGAGAAGTGGGGTATGGTTTTACACATTCACTTTCCACTATGACAATAAGTGCCTTAAAACATGGTCTGCCTCTCTTCATTGGGATCTGCCATAGGGAACCATGAAGAAGGTCTTCACCTATTGAGCCTCTGTCTAACCTCCATAGAAGGCCTCTCTGTGCTCCCAGCCACAACTGCCACCAAGCCCAAGCTCAAGCCTGCAGCCACTTATGGACTCTCCCCATCAGGACCATCTGGAGCCTCCCTTGGCCCCTTGGCCCCTGGCTGTAGCCAGCCTACAGACCCTCATTCCACTCTCAGCCCTTCCACAGCTCCCAGCAGCACATGGATGTCTGATTTGTTGCAGGCCCAAAACCCACTCGAGCTGTCCCAGGCCTCAGACTGTGCTTCTCCTTCCCTTATCGGTGTCCGGCGGGCTTCCCTACTGCCCATCACAGGTCCAGCGATAGTGTGGGGTAAGCACGGTCAACCTCTCACCCCATGTCCTGCCTCCCCGAGAGGCCAAGCCCTGCGGCAGAGCAGATGCTGGACCCATAGTTCTACATTTAGGCATGGATGTTTTTAGTCAGTGGAAGGAGAGAAAGTCCTATTAATACCTTTACATATTATACTGACTTATAAGCCTTTGGCACCTAAGAAACTTTCACTATTTCAAAGGATAGACCTATTCTGTCTCCTGTATTTCCTGTTACTACAATAAAAAGTGTCAATAAAGAAGGAAAGTATGCCTTTACTGTTGGTTTTAGTAATTAAAATGAAAACAACATTTGATTACTTATTGAAACCCAAAGAAAATAAAAGTCATGATAGAGTCTCTGCTTGATAAATTTTTGAAGGTCATTGAGATCAGTTCAATAGATGCTGTCCTAAAGTGCTCTGTGACATACTGTCTTTGACATTCCATGCAGGTGTTGAGATAAACATGTTTTCATGAGTTTACATCTCTTACTGACATGATTTTGTATTATCTCTTCTTCCATAATTTAGCAAAAACCTTTCCCAGAAAGAGATGCAAAGGCATTTCAAAGACCCACGGAATATGTTTGTCTCTAAAATGATTTGTATTCAGTTACTTTATAGAGTCAAATAGACCTGAGAAGCAGTTGAGAGTCTGTTCTTCTCTGGCTCAGTAGGATGGCCACATGCCTGAAAGTCCAGCTACTTGTAAGTTTGAGGTAGGAGGATGGCAAATTTAAAGCAATCTGGGCAACCAAGAGCCTGCCTCAAAATAAAATATTAAATGCAAATAAGTAACCTATGCAGCTCTGACATATAGAACCTGGGTCACCTGAATACCTCTATAGGTTTCATCACCAGCAGCAGGCTCACACATAATAATAACAACAACACTGATAAATCTATCACCTTCTTGGAACTGAATGGGACTGTTGGCATATCAAAGTCTTACATTTTTTTAATGTATTAACACTTCCCAAATTCCCCGACTGTTTAGATAAAAGCCTTACATGGCCAGCTCCCAGTTCCAACATACTTTGGGAAGCACTGGTGTTTTCCCACACTGCAAAGGCATGCGGGCATAGGTAGAATCCATAAAGCAGGCTTTAACCCTTTCCTTCAGTTGTGCCTGTATGTGGCTTACTTAACTTCATATACTCCAGCAGCTTGACCCTGAAAAGAATTTCATGGATCTTGTCCTCTGTGATGTGTACCCCACTCTTTTTGATTGAAAATAAATTTAATTTGTATACAACATATTCTGATAATAGTTTTCCCTCACTCATCTCCCAGATCCTCCCCACTTACCCAACTCTACATCTCTCTCTCTCTCTCTCTCTCTCTCTCTCTCTCTCTCTCTCTCTCTCTCTCTCTCTCTCTCTCTCTCTCTTGTCAAAAAACAAGCAGGCAAAAATGATAAATTTTAATAAAAAAGTGGGCATAAAAGACACACACACCACCAACAAATTGGGAAAAGATCTTCACCAATCCTACATCAGATAGAGGGCTAATATCCAATATATATAAAGAACTCAAGAAGTTAGACTCCAGAAAAACAAACAACCCAATTAAAAATGGGGTACAGAGTTAAACAAAAAAATCTCACCTGAAGAACTTCGGATGGCGGAGAAGCATCTTAAAAAATGCTCAACTTCATTAGTCATTAGGGAAATGCAAATCAAAACAACCCTGAGATTTCACCTTACACCAGTCAGAATGGCTAAGATTAAAAATTCAGGAGACAGCAGGTGTTAGAGAGGGTGTGGAGAAAGAGGAACACTCCTCCACTGCTGGTGGGGTTGCAAATTGGTGCAACCACTCTGGAAATCAGTCTGGTGGTTCCTCAGAAAACTGGGCACCTCAGTTCCAGAAGATCCTGCTATACCACTCCTGGGCATATACCCAAAAGATTCCCCAGCATGTAATAAGGATACATGTTCTACTATGTTCATAGCAGCCCTATTTATAATTTCCAGAAGTTGGAAAGAACCCAGGTATCCCTCAATAGAAGAGTGGATGCAAAAAATGTGGTATATATACACAATGGAGTATCATTCAGCCATTAGAAACAATGAATTCATGAAATTCTTAGGCAAATGGATGGAGCTGGAGAACATCATACTAAGTGAGGTAACCCAGACTCAAAAGGTGAATCATGGTATGTACTCACTAATAAGTGGATATTAACCTAGAAAACTGGAATACCCAAAACATTATCCACATATCAAATGAGGTACAAGAAGAAAGGAGGTGTGGCCCTTTGTTCTGGAAAGACTCAGTGAAGCAGTATTCGGCAAAACCAGAACGGGGAAGTGGGGAGGGGTGGGTGGGAGGACAGGGGAAAAGAAAGGGGCTTATGGGACTTTCGGGGAGTGGAGGGCTAGAAAAGGGGAAATCATTTGAAATGTAAATAAAAAATTATATCGAATAAAAAAATAAAAAGACACACACACCAAAAGAGAGAAAAAGCATGGGAAACAAACACATAAACCATGGGTGTGTATAAACACACACACACACACATACATACACATTTGCACACACATGCCACACCACACACACACACACACACACACAAACACACACATAAAAATAAGGTTAAAAAAAGCCTAATGTATTATGAAACAAACAAACAAACAAATCACTAATAAAACTCTCTAAAGCTAAGCTACCACTGAGTTAATTTGTGTTGGGCATCTACTGTAAGACCTGGGGCCTGGCCTTAAATACAGTTTGTATACCCAGTTTTAAAAAAAAAAGAAAACTTCATTGGAGAATACTAATTTTTCCATTGTGATTAGTTAGCATCAAGGTTGGAGATGTGAGCTTGTGTCTACTTGCCCTCTCATGACTGAGAACTGATATGGCTTAGACCTGTGAAGGCCTCATGCATGCTGCCACAGTCTCTGTGAGTTCATATATGTGCCACGTCTTCTCTTGCTTTGTCTAGAAGGCCTCTTTTTGTTGGTGCTCTCCATCCCCACTGGCTCTTACCGTTCTTTTGCATCCTTTTCCACGTGTTTCCTGAGCCCTGGTGGGCGAAGTTGGATGGAGCAATCTCCCTTAGGACCAAGTGATCCAAAGCCCTGCACTTCCTGCACAGTTCCCAATTGTGCGTTTCTGTGTTAGAAGCTTCTCTGTTGCTGGCTGAGCAAGATCTCTGAGTGTAGCAGAATGTTATTTTATTATACGTACTTTTAGTAGAACAATAGTATTTGGTTTGTAAACAAGACAAAGCACAGACATGGGCCTCATGACTGGGACCCACAGTAGCTGCTGTTAATTCCACAGAGTCTTGTGGTTCTTCTCCACCTGAAGCCTCCGAGAGATCCCAGTGCTTTCAAGATGCCAGCCAGAAGAGCGCCTGGCTCCTTGTGCTCCACTACGTGTCTCATGTCTATTCTATCCCTGTAGTTTCCAAGGAAGCTAGTGAGTACCAAGTCTTTCAGAGTCCCCTCAAAGTGACTTCCATCCCAAAGAAAGGAAAATCAAACATGTCCAAACAATTGTGTCCCCTTACCCAACAGCCCTTCTTCCGTCCCACTAACATGCATAGAAGAGGCAGATTGATATATCATCTCTGTCAGGTGTCATCCTTTTCTGTAACCTTGAGTCAGCCTTGCTAGGTGGACTGAATGTAGAAACAATGGATGAGTACAGAGACAAGAGTTACTTTGTTGATAACATTCTATAGAACATTCTAGAGAAAGTTCTTCTACTTCATCATGATATCAACATTGACGGTGGGAGTTATTCTGGGAGACAAAAATGAGATACGAAATGAGATATGAAAGCTGTTGAAACCCATACAGAAACAGTGTTTAAGATGTGGCATTCCTAAGTCACAAGGACGAATCCATTTAATCGCATGTGCCAATTTCAAGGCACTGGTGTACTGAGAATAAATAAGGAAATTAAAAAAGGAAACAATTTGACAAGGTGGAAGATGACATCATTCAACAGATCACGGGCATACGTTTTTTGGTAAAACTCACACTGGCCAGTGTATTCTAGAGGGAGACAGCCTTGCAGATTCTCTGCCAATGAATATCTAAACTAGAAAGGCTTGAAGCACGAAGATGTCCAGGCCGTATGTCAAAGCACCTAAACTAGAATCACTTTTTCCTTTTTTTGAAACAAATAAAGTCACATAAAAGAAACAAAGAGATATTCATACAAAATTTGAATGATTGAAGACTCAAACTCTTATGCTAAATCAAGAACCATATCACAAATGAATAAATATGGGGAGATGGTTTAATTATAATCTTAAAAACAAAATTATTAATAAAATAAATTAATTAAAAAATAAAGGAATCATTACCCTAAGATCATATGCAGTTGATAATAGTGTCTTGAGCTCTGGGGGGGATTAAATATTATTCCATTTTTCATTCCATTTTTAGAGAGGCGAATCGTGAAGATTTTCTGCCACCTATCCAAGGGTTTGCCTCCCACTGGCACTCTCAAAGGCTGGGTCAGTCCCTACCAGGATTCTGTGCCCTCTGAAGGCAGCCATGAATACTAGCCCCTGCTTCTGCCCCCGTCAGGCGACTGATAACACAGACATGTGGAAGAGCATCTTCCTCACACTTCGATTGGCCTAAACACCAGCTCACTCAGAAACACAGATGCTGAGATAGAAATAGTCTAATTTCTCTGGCTCCGAGAAGCAGATGACGAACAGGAGTGACAGGGCTGGAGCAGAGGCGAAGTGCCGCTGGAGGTGGTGTGCCAGCCACAAAGTATGGCGTCACTGCTGCTCAGAAACCTGTCCAAAATAAACCGAGAGCCAGAGAAGAGGAAGAGCTTGGCTGCCTCTTCCCCTTCTCCCGTGACTCTGTAAGGATGGATGTGACGGCAGATGTGCCTGCTCCCCTGAGAAAGTCATTTCAGCACTAGCTTTCCCCCAAGGAGGAAGCAGATGGAGAGAAGTTAGGCTGCCACATATGCTGCTGCTGCTGCCGCCGCCCCTGGATTATCTGGAGAAACAGGACGAAGGAGCGGGGAGATGGGTATCAGGAGACTCTTAGACCTGTTGTCCCCAAACCTTCACTTTAGATGAAATTTCATTTAAAGAGAGTGGCAACAGGCTGCTTTTTGTATGAAGGAACGATACCTCCTGAGCTCCCTGTAAACAGGACAACAGGCAGGACACAGGGAAGGTAGCCACGGAGGCGAATAGCACAGGGCTTTTGGTCGCTACGTGACAGTCCAGACCCCCAGGCTCTCTCACATAATCGCCAGCATTCTCTCCTCTCAAAGACGGTGTCCTTCCCACCTTCGTATCACCTCACAGAAAAGCACCTGTTCCATTCAGCCTGCATCACCCAGGAAAGCAGCTTAATTGGGTGAAAGCAAAGAAAAAGAGGAAAGAAAAAAAAAAAAAGATCTGCCACCTTCCTTCTGACTTTACTGAAGATTTAAGCCGGGAGGATATGCTGAACTCTTGTAATGGATAAAACATTCCCTTTAAAAGATAGAGCTTACCCCCCCCTTTCCAAAGTAAGGATGACACATGAAAGGGAGGGGACAAGCAGAAGGTTTAATGAGGAAGGGAAGGCAGGGCCAAGCCTGTTAACGGATACGGAACACAAAACATCCCCAGCAAAGGGCAGCTGTGACATTGTTGGAGCACCCGGGAGCTGAGTTTTCATCCTTGGATCAGCAGTCTGCACTTGAGACAATGCCAGCCGTTCCTCCCATGGCAGCTACATCCACAGAGAATTTTCCTTTACGAACAGCCAGCATTCTGACAAGCGATCACCCAGCCATGGACATCGGTCCCAATCTAGAGACCTGGCCTTTTTGGGACTCATATGCATCACATACACACACAACGTTGCTGCATCCCACAAAATAAGAGTGGGGCCTGGTAGCTGAAAAGCCCTTGGACCTGCTGCTTAGCAATACTTAGGAGAACAGAACAAAATCTGTCAAGATTATCCCTGAGCCAAGAGCCTGGTAAATTATACCTCATTATAGTTGATACAGAAAGAATAATTAATGTGAGTATCAACATTTTTCAAAAGAAAAAGAAAAAGAGGACATGAACTTAAATCTGGGAGTCAAGAGAATATTGACTTCATGGAAAAGATGCTGTGCGGGGCTCACCTAGAAAGGTGAGCAGGCGGAAGTCATCCAGAAGATGAATGGGTGATTGTAGCACAGAGGCAGAGTGTCCTGGTTAGTGGCAACTGTCAACAGCATGGCCTTGAATCACTGGGCGGGGGCGGGGAGGAGTCTTCACTGAGTGTCTTTATCAGCTTGGTCTGAGCTTGCTTGAGAAGGGTTGTCAAGATCTCTGTTGATTGTTGGAAGTAGATCCGGGTCACTGAGGGTGGTACCATTCCCTACGTAGGTGATTCCGGGGGTATCTACGGAATCTAGCTGAGCGTGAGCCTGAACCAGAAAGCGAGCCAACAGGGTTCTTTTTCTGCTTCAAGATTCTGCTTAAGTCCCCGCCCTGGCTTCCCTCAAGGATGGGCTGCGACTTGGAAGCGGAGTCAAACAAACCCTTTCCTGCGTTTAGCTGTTTTGGTCGGTGTGGGCATCTGCAGAAAGCAAAGTGAGGCAGAAGGTGAAGAAGGATGGGCTGGAGGCAGAAACGAGGGCAAACCGGAGCAGCAAAAACACACAGAACCAAAGCCACTGCCCAGCCTCGTTGTACAGGCTTAGAACTAAATGGCAAGAAAAGCAAAAGTTCTGATCTATCAATTTAGAAAAAGCTGTTATCAAGTACTAAATGTCCCTTAAGGAAAATTAAGGGAAATTGGAATAGAAATTCAATATATTGCACAAATAGAAAATTATGTGGGAGGCATAAAAGGAATGTCTTAGAACCTACCTAAGCTTTAACAATTAAGAAAATCATACTGAAACCTTTACTTTAGTACTTGTTAGAGGCTATATATAGCAGTGGCTCTCAGCCTTCCCAATCCCTGCGACTCTTTAATACAGTTCCTCATGTTGTGTGGTGACCCCAACCCTAAAATTACTTCATTTCTATTTCATAACTGTAATTTTGTTACTGTTATGAATCACCATGTAAATATCTGATATGCAGAACATCTGATATGTGACACCCACCACCAATGAATTGCATCCCATAGGTTGAGAACCACTGATTTAACAACTGGAACTGAGGGCCTGTGTGGGAACTGGGACGCAGTTAAGATTAGCTGCTTTTGGAATTCCCCCCAGTTGATGCAGGGCATGGAGAATTCCATTCATCAAGGCAGATAATGTTACTGCTGTCCTCTGAAAGAACTCTGTACATGGGTACTGGTGTTAGTGCCCATGATTTATTACAAAGGTAGACCAGTGTCACAAAGGTAAGAACTCCCCTGGGGAAGAATGTTATGTCTCTGGCCCAGAGTTTGAAACCATACTTTTTCCACTTGAGTATTTAAAAAAAGAATCACAAGGAATACTTTAGAATCTGGTTTTAGTTTCTTAGAGGTAAATATTTGAGTACCTGCAGCTGCAGATCAAAAGGAATCCATCCCCACTTACCAAGTGTAGCTTTGGTTTTCAAAAGATCCAAAATACTTTCCTCCTCCCCCACCCTCCCACCCCCAACCCCCACCAGACACCCGATTGTTCTATCAGAATAATTGGGAATCAGGAATAATTTTTTTAACAAGTAGAAAGCTGGTCCAGGAAAATATTCCAACACTGTAGTAATGCCAACAACGCTTCCTGTTTGGTTCTAACATCCCCTGAATGTTTCACTGAGAGTCTTTTAATTTACCCATGGACTTAAACAAAAAGCATATCCCCATGGTTAAATGACTTGTCCAAAATCAGGAAGAACAGCTGGGAAGACTGTCAGTCAAACAACTTAGCACAGTTGCTGCTGCTGCTACTGCTGATTTCTGTCGGCTGCTCCGCTTAACAGCAGAGTAGGACAGAATTCGATGTCATCGAAGCCATGGAGCTAGGATCTAGGCCACTCAGCCAACCCCTGTGGGTTGCAGTGTCAGCTGGAAGTTTCCTGCACTATCTGTGCTCGATCCTGCCACACTAAGTGTGGCCCAGACAGGTGCAACTGACACAACTCACCCGGGGATCTCTGATTTTCAGATAATGAAGGATTCATTCGTTCACTTTAGTGTTGTCTTCCCACTTTTTCTCTTTCACTTCAATAAGTCTATCTTAGTTTTCAAATTAAAAAAATTAATGTGCTTGTATAAAAGGCAAAACAATATACCATAACTTTTCCATATTCCCCAAATGGAATCCAAACCATTTTTCCATCAGTTTATATCCCCCCAAGATATTTTATATCCTTTGCAATTGAATAGCAAATAATTTTAGAGAAACCTATCTATTTATGTGTGCATGTATGTTTGTGTATGTTTGTGTGTGTATGTATGTATATATGTATGCATGTATGTATTATTCAAGACAGGCAAGAGGCATACCATGGAACATGTGCAGACATCAGAGGATTAAGTGCAGGAATCACTTTTCTACCACCATGGGTTCCAGGAATCAAATTCAGAAGGTCAGACTTGGCAACAAGTTCCATGACCTGCGGAGGCATCTTGCCAGCCTACTGAATAATTTTAAAATGCATACCATATTAGACTACCTAGAATGTGTAAAATGTCAGTGTAAGAAGGAGCCTGCCGATTGTCAATATTTAGCCTCTTTTCCCATGCAAGCGGAATGCTGATTCTGCATCCAACTGGAAGTTGGTTTTCTACATATTTATTTCTTTATATTATTTATATGAGTACATCATAGCTGTCTTCAGACATGCCAAAAGAGGGCATCAGATCCCATTACAAATGGTTGTGAGCCACCATGTGGATGCCAGGAATTGAACTCAGAACCTTTGGAAGAGTACTCAGTGCTCTTAACCACTGAGCCACCTCTCCAGCCTTAGAAGTTGGTTTTCCAGCTAGGGTAGTTGGAATAGCTGGCACCATGCAGCTACTGAAATGTAAGCAGGAGATGCTGGGGACCATGAGGGAAAGGATTGGGTTAGGGTTAGGGTTAGGGTTAGGGTTAGGGTTAGGGTTAGGTTAGATGCTGGGGACCATAAGGGAAAGATTCACTATCCGGAGAAGGGCGCACCCCTTTGCGTGCTCTTTCTTTCTATCTGCAGAGCTCAGCAAGGCCAGAGGTGGAGCTCGTTGGCTCCATGAGATGGCTATGTGAGTGAAAGATCACATCTGCAGATGGGCTTTCAGAAGAAAGGCATCCCTTCTCCCACTGCACTGAGAACCACTGTAAGAGTCCTGGATGACCTAAGGAGAGCAAATAACCCTTGTTTGAATAACCAAATATTGACTGTCCCGTAGTATTGGAAGCTACCTTGTCCTATATGTGACATTATACGGATATAACAGCACACCCTGACCTATTGGTACAACGAGTTGGAAAAATCTAATAACAAAACCAGTGAAGATTGAGTCGGAGAGCACGCACTGAAGCTTCTGCGGAGTGAGTTTGCACTCCTCGAGATGAGAAGTCAGGGCAGATTCCTGAGGAAAAAGAGACATTAGCTGGCAAGAAATCTAATCAATAGAAAAAGCACAAAGATATTAACTGAAAGCAAGTGGGTGGCATCATTACTTTGCATGCTTAGCCTGCCCCAGGCAGAATTCTATTGGTAAGCAGAGCTGTGATGTGGGGACTTCATTGATTCTCCTCAGTGGTTGCCAACACTCTGTTGAAATGCCTTTTCCATGTGTGTTTGTGTGCATGTGTGTGTGTGTGTGTGTGTTCTATGTATGTGTGTGGTGTATGAGTGCATTATGCACACATGTGTGTATCTGTGTGCACACAGGGCATTGGATGTCCTGCCTTCTCACTCTCCTGCTTATTCATTTAAGGAATGGTCTCTCACCATCTGAACATGGAGCTGGATTTGTGGCCAGCAATCTCCAGGGTTATGTGTGAACACCTATTACATGGCTGCTGGCATTTGAACTCAAGTTCTCAGATTTACACATAAAGCTTTCTAACCTACTGAGCACTTTCCTTTCCCCAGCTCCTAACTACTGACTTCTAATCTCTTTAGATATTCATGGATGCTTATGCATTGCTTCACAGACATGAACTCTGGCACAGCCAAAGGGCGGCTGACATTTATTTGCCTTGTTTTGCTATGCATCAATACATGACAAACCCAACATATTAACTAGGAAATATGTTGCTGCTCTATGAAATGTCTATGCTTTGAGTGAGAATTGGGGGCTTGACCCATCTCAAGAGTGCCACCGTGGGCCTCTAAGGCCAGCAGAATCCTCCTTGTTTCCAGGAGAAGGAATTGTCACAGAGCTGGCGGTTGGAGACCCATAGGCAATCTCTTGAGGATATGTGGGAAGTGAGCACTGAGATTTGTCTGACTTCACTGTGGAGCAGTGTGACGACTCCAACCTTAGTTTGGATTTAATAGCATCCAATGTGGAGCTTCGAAGTGAAGCTCCTATAATCCCAAGTAGAATGGTCCTTCACCAACATTTGCACTGAATTCTTATACTTGGCTCCAGAGCTCCTTGGGAAATGGGGACTCAGGGGGCCGTTAGAGGAGCTTTCACATCTGTTTAAGTGAAGCATACTGCGTACATGAGCATGCCTGTGACTATTCATATGGGATGTTAAAAGACAAACAAGCAAAAACATGTCATTTCCCCACAACTGCGGCTATCTCTATTATTTTTACCAAACCTTCATATATACTTTGTAGGTATAAATTTTTCTCAGCCTATTTTAATAAGCACTCAACTTCCACCCATGAGAGGTAGTGGAAAAGAAAAGTTATTAAGACATGGGGAAAGTAGACCTGTTTAGAAATGTTTCTACAGAGTCCAGTCTTTATTGTCAGGATATCAGCAGTCCAGTAGCAAACACCAAATGGGAATCAGCAGTTTCAGTCTAGTCCTCTCAGCAGACACCACATACGAACCAGCAAGAGCAGTTCAATCAAGAGACAAAGTATGGAACAGAGTCTGAGGGAAAGAGTATCCAGAGATTGATTGCCCTACCTAGGGATCTATCCCATATACAGTTACAAAACCCAGACACTATTGTGGATGCCCAGAAGTGCTTGCTGACTAGAGCTAGATATAGCTGTCACCTGGGAGGCTCTGCTACTGAATGACAAATACAGAGGGGGACACTCTCAGCCAACTATTGAACTGAGCACAGGGTCCCCAATGGAGGAGCTAGAGAAAGGACCCAAGGAGCTTTGCAGCGCCATAGGAGGAACAATGATATAAGCCACTTAGTATTTCCAGAGCTCCCAGGGACAAATCCATCAACCAAAGAGTACACATGAGTTACTCATGGCTCCAGATGCATAGGCAGCAGAGGATGCTCTTGTTGGACATCAAAGGGAGGAGAGTCCCTTGGTCCTGGGAAGGCTCGATGCCCTAGTATAGGGGAATGCCAGGACAGGGAAGCTGGAGAGGGTTGATTGGGGAACAGAGAGGGGGGTAGATGGGTTATGGGATTTTTCAGGAGTGGGGCAACCAGGAAAGGGGACATTTGAAATGTAAATAAAGAATATATCTAATAAAAAAAGAAGAAGAAACCACAAGGCTTGCAGGAACCTCTCAAGAAATTCTTTGGTGCCACCCCAACTGGAGCTCAGCAGTGAAATGTAAGGCAAACCAATATATGTGTGCCGTTTGTGAAAATAGTGAGGCAGACCCACGCAAATCAATGCCCCAGTTCCCACTGTCTGTGGGGTCATATTTATATTCCTTGTGAATATCATGTGACCTGTCACGTGTTTGCTATCGCAACACACCCTTTCCCCTGTGTCTGCTTCGGGAAAGCACTCTTTCACAGTGTGCCCCAGCAAAGCATCACTTGGCATAACTGACTTTCCAAAGAAACGGGAAGTTTCCACTGCAAGGTTTCTTTTCCAAACAAGGCCTGAACAATCAGATTTCAAAAGCCCAACTTGTGAAATCTGAGTTTATCTGAGAAAAGGGTTTTTTGATGTTCGGTTCTTTTGTGTTTTCAAAGCCTTTATTTTTGCATTGATTAGTAGATGGAAAATTTGAACACTCAAGTCTCAATGATGGATGATTTTTAAAATAAATCAAATGATTCTAATTCCATGTGCATCTTCTTAATAACGTTTTGTAATGGTATCAATTTTATCTCTTGTTCCCACCTGTTCTCCTTTTGGAGCATGAAATCGGCATTTGCTAAAGCGGAGTTCCGACGAACAATTACACTTAATGCGTGTTTTCTCTTCTTCTGTCTGATCGTGTATCGGAGTTATGGATTCAGACAGCATCTCTTTGCAAATGTGGACAGCAGGCTTCACTCTGTCTTTTTGTGCTGTCACATTCCTTTGTTGATATCTCTGTCTTACGACGCATTTGCCCCATGCATCACCAATTGTCTTTGTTTTCACGCAGCAGGAAGACTGGGCGAATCCATGTGTCACTGTGAATCTTCAGGCCTCTCTACTTGACAGGTAGCAAGCTTGACAGCAATCTATTGAAGATGCATTTTAAGACGATCATTTTTTTCCAGTCTAATTTGCTCTTAATAAAATGACGTTGAAGACAAGGGGTCTACTCTGTGCGGTTTGCTGGGTTCAGATAATTGCGTTTTAAGAGAGACACACTGACAGTTTTCACAAATACAAAACGATGAAACTCCCTCGGGAATAAAATGAGATATCTTCACAATAAATGGCTCCTTTAGCCTGAGTGAACCCAAGGCGCTATGGAAGCTGTGGACATTCAGATGACTCCCAGGAGGTAAGGAAGCAGTCGGAGATGGTATAAGCTGGCCAGGAAGCCACATTCTGTTTCCTACAGTGAAAAAGTATGGCCCCTTCCATGCGAATGCACTTTTACTGAGCATGGGGATATTTATTAACTGTACCTTCATGCTATGATTGCCAACACCACAAATGTTTGTTCACGGAACACGAGACAACTTAGACACATGAAACAAGCAGTATTACCTGGCTTTTAAACATGGCCTCTTTTCCTCAATTAATTTTCTGTTCCACTCTTGTTCTGATACTATGTCTTCCTCTCCTCAAGAAGAAACACAATGTACATTAATGCCCACTGCTCCCTAACCCAGAGGCAGCTGGCCAGGCACCGCAGCTGTCATATGGACTTGTTGCTGCTGGTGGTTTCTGTTTGATTGTGACTGTGTCCCACGCAGCCCAGGCTAGCCCCTGCAGACTCTGTAGCTGAGAGACTGACCATGTCTGGTCCTTTTGCCCCCAGCTCCTTTGTGTTCAATTACAGGATAAGGCACTATCATTTGTGGCTACAATTTTCCTAATTTGAAATCATTTTTTGAAGATTTTTATTTCCACAATAGTTTTATCACTCCCTCCCCCCAAATTTGCAAATAGGTGATATGTCATTATAATATCACTAGAATTCTTTAAATCATCAAAGTTTCTTAAACTATCACATGGTCATCACGGACTGCTAACCTAACAAAAAGTTATCTTACACTAACAACCACCAACACAACAACAAACTGCCTATTCTATAGTTTAACATAAAAGTGAGAAGGTCTGTTTTCATGAATTTTATTAACCATCTTAATAATTGAAACCCCTATCCATGCTGATTATATCATAATATAACTAAATTTTAAATGATAGAAAAATGGTAACTGCATCTTAAAGTAAGAAAAGCCAGTTGATGGTTTTTCTGTGTCTCGGTAGGCTGCTGGAGCCTGAAGTGCTTTCCATTTGTACAGACACTGGGTGAGAGGAAGAGATCACATTTCTATTCTAGGTAAAGTGAACGGCTGTGACAGGCTGAGCTTCTGTCTGGGCCTGGGAACTGCTTCGCAGTGTGCCACAGCCCTCTGGTCTGAGCCTGCAGAGGAAGAAATCTTATCAAGCAAACAACAAAATTCATCATTCTTAAAAGGATCCTTAAAAGGATCTTAAAAGCATCTCCCCAACCCTGGCCTTCCTCTTTCTCCTCACCCCAATCTCTTATCACCTTTAAAAAAAAATAATTATTATATTTATTTATTCACTTGACATCCTGCTCACTGCCCCCTTCCTGTCGTCCCTCCCCCACCCCACCCCCATCCCCTCTCCCCTTCTCCTCTGAGTGGGTGGGGAGGCCCGCATGGTTATACCCCCCCTCCTGGCCTCACTTCAAGTCTCTGCGAGGTTAAGCGCTTCCTCTCCCACTGACTCAAGGCAAGGCAGGGGAGCTAGAAGAAGAAGATGTCCCATACACAAGCAACAGCTTTAGGGAGAGCCCCTGCTCCAGGTGTTCGGGATGCACATGAAGACCCGCCTGCACATCTGCTACCAATGTGCTCCGAGTCTTAGGTCCAGCCCGTGTGTGTGTGTGTGTGTGTGTGTGTGTGTGTGTGTGTGTGTGTGTGTGTTCTTTGGATCCTTTCACTTCATTTTGTCTTTTGCCTCCTGTACTCCTGTATCTATCTTTTCACTCTCCCCTCCCTCTTGTCCTTCTCGCCCATTTTCTCTCTCCTCTCTCTTTCCATTCCCCTTCTCCCTCCCTCTCGCCTTCCTTTTCTCTATATTTCCCGGCTTCATTTCCATCTCAATCCATGCCTCTCTCCCCTCTTCGTCTCTCCTCTCTCTTCCTTTCTTTCTCTTCTCCCCCACCCCCACCCCTAAACTCAATATGTTCTGGAAAATTGAAGTGTGAACTTTAATGCACGCGGAGCTAATCTGGAGCTGTGCATAATAATTTCACAATTATAAAAGAGTTCCAGTCTCCTGAACGCACAATATGGGTGCGCTGTATTGATATGTAGTGTTCTAGCGCCATCTGGTGTCCAGTTTCAGGTTTGCAACTTTACTCGATGCAAAGAAAACGAAATTACCAATGGAAGAAAGGGATTATGGGTCTTCCTACTTAGGTGGGAGCCACAGGGTCAGGTGGATTTGGTAGGAAGGTGGATGAGGAGGAGAAGGGCGCTCAGTGAGGGGCAGGAGGACATGAGAGTGAGTAATGAAGGACCAGCAGGAGTTTAACAGAACAGAGCAGCAGCCTGGCAGAATCCCAGAATCTATATCCAAACGTCTGTGTCAAGGTGACAAGCCCAGCAGCACAAGTACGTGGTCCACCACCCTGGGCAATTACTGGATTCTGGGACTTTATAAAGGGAGGTAAAAATCTCAGGTGAAGATTATTTCTTTTTATAGGACAAGAACTCAGCACAAAAAGGGAAAAATTCAAGGCAAGGTATGGACAGAAACAGAATTAAAGTTGAAAGCTCCAGAACTCCTCAAAGGCTTAAAGTTATCTCAACTCAGATTCATGGACTTCCTTACCAACAACAACTCAAAAACAAACAGACAGACAGACAGACAGACAGACACCTGGCAGCCAGCTCATTCTCCACGAATGCTAGCCTACCGAGGTTGCAAACTGCAGCAGGGTGTGGACTTCCGATGATCCCATGTCCCATGAGCCAGGCGTGACTCCATCCAGGACTGGGTCCACCTGCCCCGCCCTGTTTGACCAACCCTTACTTTTATGCTTCTCAGCGACCTCCTCAGCCTCCATTGCCTGCCCTGTCTACATCTACCCTTAGGCTGAAGAAAAAGCTCTCCTACGGACTGCAGACTACGTCTACCTTTCTATCCGTTCTCCCCACTCTCTCCCTCTTGAACACTTAGCATTAGCCACTCCACAGCATGCAAATTCTTTCTTTTGAGGGACAAGCTATCATGCATCATTGACTGACTTGAAACTCCTAACAAATGACTTCGAACATCTGGTTCTTCTCCTCTACCTACCATGCATTGGGGTTATAGACAGGTATCACTATATTTCTATCAAAATGGCCCCATCCCTTCGGACTTCAGATAAACCAATTTACCCTAGGTAGAGCAATCAGCAAGCAAGTCAACACAAGATGCAAAAGACAGAGACCAGTTTCAAAAATCCTGTTGCAGGAGTACCTCCAGTGACCCAAGGACCTCATCCCAGGACATACACATCAATGGTTCATAACTCCTCCCAGTGATATGACACTGACGACCAAGCTTTTAATACCTTGGGGGATATGCAGCAACCAAACTAACAGGTGACAACCTTCCGTTCTTGCTCTGATGTTTAAATTAGCACTGCCTCTTTCAGGAACTCATCTCTGTCTGCTTCATAAAAGACCACGCATGTTAAGTTAATCTCACCTGGGTTTCCCCGTTCTTACTCCACGAACTCATTGACACGTTTTTCCCCTTACCTGTCTGTTCTCAGTGTGATTGGATAACTTTGTTGTAATAAACAGTGCTGCAGTAAGCACTTGTGTACAGAATGAGTAGCAAGTCTTACCTAGAAATTTCATGTCAAAAAAGAATGACGCTTAGTTGTATGTTTAGGTGCAGTGTGCCTAACTGGAAAGTGATTTCAAATGCTTTTCCATGATCCTCTCAACACTGTGATTTTGTGCTATACTGACAATGCCAGCAAAGAAGGGTTTAGAAACCAACAGGTAAATCCAAAGGACAGCACACAGCTATGGGGACAGAAAGCAAGACAGAGAAAAGGAGCACTGCAGGTCAGTAAGGGGTTTGCATCCCTGAGAGAGTCAGTGTAGGGACCTCAGAGACACACGGACCTGGCCAGGGAACGGGCCTCCTGAACCCCCCTATTTCCACTGAGTACGGCAACATCAGGTGACAGTGACAGACAAGGAAGAGCCTCCCAGCCCCTGTGGGAAAATCTACATTTCAGACCGAAAAAAAGAAGAAGACAGAAAGAAAGAAAGAAAGAAAGAAAGAAAGAAAGAAAGAAAGAAAGAAAGAAAGAAAGAAAGAAAGAAAGAAAAGTCTAAGTTTAAATGAAATTTAGAGTTTTGAGTGTGTAATACTTTATTTTTAGAATCCAGGTCATGTTTGTTAACTTGCATATCTGCAAAAAAAATAAAAAAATAAAATAAATAAAAATTTAAAAAAGGTTTTTTTTTAATTAAAACATAGCAGAAGTGACATCAGTTAACCTGTGTTTCCAATTAGCAGGAGGAAAAGATTTCCCTAGGGGACAAAATTGTAAAAGGCAGCAAGAACCAGAATAACGGCACAGACCTATTAAACTAGCAGGGTATAGGTAGAAGGGCAGTGAATCTGAGGCCAGCCTTGCCTACCCAACAAGACTGTCTCAAGAAGGCCAAAGGTCAGGGACACAGCCCAGTCGTGGAGTGTTTGCCTAAAAGCCCCAGATTGCTTTCAAGGCACAGCAAAAATAACTAGGTAGCTAAATTAATTAAATACATGCCCAAATGAGAGAAAACTACACAAATCTTCTGATTATAGCTCACCATTCCCACCTTATCTCACACTGGCACACGCACAAACACACAAACAGATTCCATACACGAGAAAAAAATATGTCTTCCAGAGTCTGGTTTATTCCACCTAACATGATACCCAGCCCACTCATTTTCTCGCAGCTCCCATCATGCTCTTCCTCCTCTCCTGAACGGAGTATGACTGCCACTGTCTTTTCCTTACCTGTTTGTCTGTTCCCAGCGTAACTGGGCAACTTCGTTGTTATAAACAGTGCTGCAGTACGCACGCGTATACAGGTGTCCTCGCGCCTCGCTGGCCTGCATCCCTTCACACGTATATCCGAAGTGGCACAGCTGACCACAGGGTAGTTTAGTTGTATGTCTTTAAAGAAAGATTCTCCATTCTGATTGATTTAGCAGCTGGACTGCTTCCACTCTCCCCACAGTGCCTGAACAGCCTTTTCGCTGTGTGTCCTCACTAGCTCTCTCTGTTCTCTTGATGGCAACCGCTGACTGAGATGGGGGAAATTCTATGTAATTTCGGCTTCTATTCCCCGAAATGGTCGTGGGTATGAATGTGCCACAGAGCATGTGTGGAAGTCCAAGGGCAGCCTCGGTGTCAGTACCTGAGTGTCTTTGCTTGAGGGGAGGTCTCCCGTTGTTTGTGTCTATACAGGTCAGGCTAGCTGGCTTGTGAGCTGCTCGGGATATCCCTGTCCCTGTCCTTTATGATAGCATAGGGACGCTTGGTTTACCAGAGTGTGTGACTCTACGTATCCTCGGGAGTCATACTCACAGGTGTGCAGCTGAACTGAGCCATGTCCCCATTTCCTCGAGTGACAATCTTGCTTTAACTTCCTGAGCTGCTGCTGTTCTTTCTGGAAAGTCCGTGCACATTTTCTCGCATTCTCCTCAACCATCCTCAAGGTTCCTGGGCTTACAGTAAAGTTAATGGTTCTTCACACCTGTGATTCTAGTACTCGTGAGCCAGCAACAGGAGGGTCGGGAGTTCAAAGCCAGCCTCAGCTGCATATGGAATTCAGGGCCAGCCTGAGTGACCTAAGACACTGTTTCAAAGAACTAAAACAAACAGATAAACAACAGACTTAATGAAGTATAGTAAGAGACCCAGAAATAAACACATATACATGCACAGCCATTTGATTCTCAGTAGAAGTATCAGAAATACACATTAGAGAAAAGACAGTTCCTGGACAAATATTCAGGAAACCTTGAAGCTCTCAAAATAAAATAAAATTAGATCCATATCTACCCTTGTGCAAATTTATATATATATACACATGCACACGCACACACACACACACACACACACACACACACACACACACACACATACACGAGCTCCTTTTGAGATTCACAGGCTTTCCTGGCAGCTCCTCTGCAAAGGCCAGAAGCTGGAGCAGCTCTTCCCTATGTCTCCATGAAGTCCATCTTATCCTCTCCATCCTGCAGGGACCCAGAAGTGAAGTTCTTCCTTCCTTCCTTCCTTCCTTCCTTCCTTCCTTCCTTCCTTCCTTCCTTTGTTCCTTCCTTCCTTCCTTCCTTCCTTCCTTCCTTCCTTCCTTCCTCTCTGAAGAATAGTGTCTGCTCTATAGACTGGGATGAGAGAGAGAGAGAGAGAGAGAGAGAGAGAGAGAGAGAGAGAGAGAGAGAGAGAGAGAGTTTGTATAAAAAGGTAGATTTCAGACCCTCTTAAAAATCAGAAATATGAGCCATATTTGTAGAATGTCGCAGCCCTTCCCAGTCCTCCATGACAGGGAGAAAATATCAATGCAAGAGGAAAAATTGATTCGTCTCAAAACATGATTCGTCTTGTGACTTTTTTTAATCAGGAGAATTTCACACATGAGTAATATAATATCATTTGTACCCACCTCTCTCTCTCCTCTGTTACTCCCATTCCATCCCGAACTTGATCTCGTCTTCATTAAATTAGTATTGTTACACATATCCATCCGTATATCCCATATATGTGTGTGTACGCATATGTGTATATATACATCTACATGCACGTAAACACAAACACTTAACCCACTGAGTCCACTAAGAGTCACTTACGCATACATGTGTTTAAGGCTGAGACCTGTCTTGTGCAACTGAAGTTTTAATCTGACGGCATGGCTGCCTTTCCGCCTCTGACCATTGATGTTCAGAATCTTGTCTGGCACAGACTACGCCAGTCATAGAGATTTGCTCAGTTGGGCTACTTCCCTGTTTCCAAGAAAGTTCACCTGAGAATTCCCAGATCAGCGCCCGTGTTTGGATGCAGACTCTGCTCTATCCGTTTAGATTGTATCACACTCGTAGCACTAACAAGTATGCTAGCTGTGGCCATCTGGGAAATGCAAACTACACAAGTGAGGAGTGCACGCTTGATTGATAGCTAAATCATTAGTTCTCGGGGCTTGCAAACATTATTAAAAGGGAGTCATTAAAAAGCTGTCACTTTATCCCAGCTGTGCCACCCCACAGATGCAGTCCACACCAAGTGGCAAAGCCTTCTCCTGAGTTACCCAGGGAAACTCAGTAACCTGCTATTTCCTCTGGGTAACAATTCTATTGACCTGTCAATAAAAGAAAGGTTGCTGCTCCTTGGATGAATTTTCAAAGGAATTGAACTCATTTGTACCTGACCCATGGAAGAGCAAGTGGAGAAAAGGAGGGCTGGGACCAGGAAAGCTCTCCGTAACATGAAAATGAATGCATGGGTTAATTGACCTCCCGGCTAATTGTAGGCCACTACTCTATGAATTTTCTTTAATGCAGACTTTTGCTGCTGGTCTGGCCCATGAGAACAACATACACAATTTTATCCTTCTTCATTTACATTTTCCATATGATTACATGCCTCCAGATCTGAGTGTAAGATCACAGGAACGAAAACTGGTCCCATTAGTTTTCCAGCATCATCCGCTCTTTGGAAGTTTAGAACCTTTCATAGAATTTATGTGACCGGTGGAAAGGATCGAAAGGAGAATAAATCCTACCTTTGGCTAGCAATCAAATACTAAATGTTCTGCATGTATTTAAACATGATCTCACTGGTTGTCCTCCAGAACAATCTATGCTTCATAAAGTGGTACCAAAGGCTACAAGTTAACAGCATCCCATATCTTTTTAAGCTATGGTGTTGTAACTTTCCTGGCAGGAATGGAAATACCTTGAAGAAATATTTATGTTCCACTCTTTGGTTGTCAGAAAATAAAACAGTAGATCACAAGTCCTGGGGATTTCCCAAACAATTGGATGCTGGGGGAAGATAAAGGTTGATGCTATGTCGGAGAAGAAGTTTGTCCCAGGAAAGCGTTCACAGCCCTGACATTCATCAGATTGCTCCAGGAGAAACTGGAGCCAAGCCCATGACGATGGGTGAACACCGCCCCATCCCAGTCAGGACTCCCTCGTCATGCAGAGCTCTGGGCTTCTGTTAAAACCTAACTTTATGTCAGGATGCCAAAGATGACTTTGAGAATGGTTATCTTTGCTCGTCTTTCCAGTGTGAGCACATTGATCAAATCTGCTTTTAGCTCTTAACTTGTCTGTTTTTTCTTTGTAAAGAAGCTTTATTTTATTTGTTAGGAGTTGCTATGATCTATAATATAGTGTAAAATATAATAAATATGCATTGAATAAACCTTGTAATCAATTAAAAACAAAGAAATTAAACAACAGCACCTTAAACAAAATTCATAGTTACCTTCCTGACATTTGATTTTCTTTTTCTCTTTCTTTTTTTCTTTTCTATATTCTTTGTTTACATTTTGTTTATCAAAGGAAGGTAGGCAAGGCTAGCTTTCAGGATTGTCAGACTCTGATCCCATAACCATAGCAACAGTACAGGCTTTACCAGGTCCCCTAAAAACCATGACCTCACTACTTTCAAACAGGAAAGTTCAGAGCAATCTCATCGCATTGAGATTTTGGATGAAGAGTAAGAGGATGCTTTGTCATATATTTACAAGTAGAAAGAAATCTGAAGTGAACTATCCAGAGGACTCAATACAAAAAAAAAAAACCAACAAAAATACTAACACAAAAATAAACAAAAAGCACAGCACTTTGAATCAGAGAAAGCCATCTAAGCATCTCCTGATGTCAGTCTCAAGCTGCACACGTGGCCGTGTTTGTGTTGCTAAGGTATGAAAGCACACACAAGGTGCCTTCATGTAATGATTCTAAAGCCCATGTTGGCATCACTTAATCACACTCTGTGGCAAACAGGGGTCATCTGCAATTTTATCTTAACCAGGACATAGATAGACATGAGAATTAATGAGGACATTAAGGGAAAAAATAGGAAATGAAGAAGAAAAGGAGGGCGAGAAGGGGAGGAAATGAGGAAGGGAAAGAGGATGGGAAATGAAAACATGAAGTCGAAGTTTTCCCATCAAAGTTTGAACAGCAAGAATAGCAAAATATCTGGCTTAGGAAAATGGTTTAGATTTATGTATGAGCAGGGACTTTAAGTCTGGAAATGGGGAGAAAACGGTCCCAATAGAGATTGAAATGCAAACATTGAAGTGTTTCTAAGTTTAGAGAGGGTCTCCTGGAGTAGGGAGGTGGATGGGTTTTTCACATGTAAATTTATATTGAGCATTTATGAATTGGGGATATTGAAAGGAGGATGAGGCTGGTAAAATGTAGAAAATTTGTTTAGGCTAGATAAAGTTGCTTCTTCCCTGGAGGGAAAGTAAATAAAGTAATAAAAAGCATTTTCTCCAGATCCCTGCCTATGAGCACCTGTGCTGGTCTTCCGGGAGCGCTTATCGGAAAGCCATCTGCCTAAGCTGTATCCTGCTACCCTGCAGCTGAATCTCAGAGAACCCCGGAAGCTGCTCTCCTCTCTCTCTCTCTCTCTCTCTCTCTCTCTCTCTCTCTCTCTCTCTCTTTCTCTCCCTCTCTCCCTCTCAGAGAGAGAGAGGCAGAGAGACAGAGACAAAGGCAGGAAGAGCAGAGAGGGACAGAGAGACAAAGACAGGCAGAGAGAGAAATGTACATGAGGAGAAACAGAGACAGACAGACGGCAGACAGACAGACAGATAGACAGACAGGCCAGCGGTGCTCTCTTCTGCTATCTCTGTCTGCTTTCCACCTTATCCTTTAAATCAGGGTGTCTCACCAAACTTGATACACACACAGTGGTCTAGCCTGGCTGGGGTCAAGCTTCAGGATCTCTAAGGTTGCAGGCACACTCATATATGACCACACTCAGATTTTCTCTTCTTTCACATGGGGGTTGAGGGATCTGGATTCACATTCTTATCCTTGTGCAGTGGGCACTTTACCAGTTCAGCCAAGACTCCAGCCATCAAGCTGGATTCTTCAACAGAGCCTTCCAATAAAAAAGTCAAGATTGCCCCAGGTTCTTGCAATCTCTGTACCAAGAATGTGGAGACAAAGAAGTGCTAGGGCTCGCTGGTACGCAACCTGGCCAAATCCGCCAACTGCAGCTCCTGTAATAGACTTCATCTAAAAAACAAACAAACAAACAAAAAAGGGCGGAAAGTGTAAGAAAAAACCCACAGCATATGTACTCTCATCCCCCATATTCTAATATCTACTGGTCGAAATGGCTTGTATCAAAATTACATTTTAACACAATCAGAAAGTAATTGTCAGTGACAGCACAGAGTGTTCAAACCAGAGTTTTAAAGTAAACAATGAATATTGTGAAGTTTTCGTTATCAGTGACTATTTTTCACGGGCAATACTATGCTACATGCATGAACACAAGGAAAGCTACAAAGAGCAGACATGTGTCAGTGGCTAAGAGAAGCTGGACCTGCCTGCTGCTGCGAGGAGAGGCCACTTCCTGGCTGCCTACTGTGTGTGTCTGTGATGGTCCTGTGCACTTGAACAGCCCAGGTCCGAGATCCTTAGTTGAATATCTTCACTTTCCAAGAGCATCCTTTGAGGAGCCATGACAAATAATAAACATGATACCTTGCACATGGGAGCCGTGTAAATGCCAAAAGAGCCCTCTGTGGCAGAATATAGCATCAGTCCCGTTTATGGGACAAGAAACTAAAAATTATTAAAAAAAAATAATTCACTCATACAGGATACATAAGGGTCAATTCTGGGGTCAAAGATTTCCCGGATTCCTATTTAAAGAAAAAAATTATTCCGAAAATAATTTTTGCTACGCATTGCTCTTCATCCTGAACCACATACCATCTCTAAACTCCCACCATCTAGAATTCTTTTGGGAGAGCAAGAAAGATCGTTAATCAAAATGTCAGAATTCCTTCTTTGCTTTAAAATTCTGACAGGAGGGCAACAACCCCTCCCTTTACCGCCGTTCGTACTCATTAATGGCTTCAGAGAAACTCACTGACAGGAAAGGGCTTGGGTGGTGCAGCCTAGTAGTTGGGGAACACATCCATGCTCTGAAGCATGGGGCTATTGTTTCTGAGAGATGCTTTAAGGCTCTTCAGGCTTGTGGTGCAGAAAAATGGGGCTTCTTGTTGGAAAGAATATTTCTCGTCACCCTATCATCTGTTAACAGTTGGTTTTGGCTGAGACAAAGTAATGATCTATGTTCAACTAGGCTGTCTAAAGAAGGGTCTAAGACTCAGCTTAATCACATTCCAGATGGGCACAATTGCTCCTTATCTGTACCTATTGTCCAGCCTTGTACCGATACTTAGGTTACTTCATGCCTGGGTAACTATCAACAGTCTTTCTTACAAGTCCATGGCCCTGTAGCTTCTAAGCCCTCATGGGAATAAATGGTTCGCGTACACCTCACTAGAATGTACCTGTTCATTCACTCTTATTCCTATGCCTATCTAATTTTATCTCATTTTTTTCTCTCTGCTATACCTCACATATTCTACTCTAAAATAGAGAAAAGAAGAAAAGAGTTGCCGTGCCTGGCTCTCTACTACTTCATCAGTCTCTCTTCCACTCTACAGCACTACCCCAGCCAAACTTTCCAACCTTAACCTGGAAGGAGTGTGAGAGTTTTTCCAAGAAATTAAGTTTTCCGTAACAAAGTTAGTTTCCTACAAGAACTATGAATTAGTAGAGCTAAGGAGAGTACTGCAGGAAGCATCATAATTCTAAAGTCTTAACAGGACCCTCAGGAACAGTCAGGTTGTGGGTCACGTGACCTGGATTGAGACTTCATTCCCTAGATAAATAATCTCAGGTTAATGTATCCACCACTTAAGGTGTGGTGCTTATATATGCTAATGTACAATTAGCGTGCACTATGAAACCTCCTCACATCAGAGCCTCAAAAGATGAAGACTAATATTAATAAAACAAAGTATGAAAGCCATCCATGTTCTTTCTCCATCTCCCCCAGGGCGAAATGTGTTTTTCCACTTACCCAGAAGCATTGTGGAAAGTTCAGTCCCATTTGTCTAGAATGCCTTTTTACATAATCTCCAGCAATAAAATATTTTACTTTCAAAATATCAGTGAACAAAAAGAAAATTTCCCTAGCCAATTCATTTCCTCGTAAATGAAAGGTTTTTAAAAAACAAAACAAACAAAAAACAAAAACCTTCTCCACTCTGGGCAGGTGAACTCACTTCGTGTTTGTAAAGTATATCATCTAATGTGTGATGCAGCATAAGTTTGTAATATTTCTTATTGCAGGTAGAAGTGATTAGTGGTAAAAAATGAATTTAAAAGTAGGAAGTGGCAAGTGTTGTGTCACGGTGCCTCTCGCATCTAGTTTACTCTCGGGACTAGAGTGCAGACTACACCGTGTCTTTAAAACTCGCCAATGGAACGACAACGCATAATATTTAACCACGTAGTAACTATGGTGAGAGAAGCAACCTCTATCTTTTTTTTTTATTCGATATAATTTATTTACATTTCAAATGATTTCCCCTTTTCTACCCCCCCCCCACTCCCCGAAAGTCCTGCAAACCCCCTTCTCTTCCCCTGTCCTCCCACCCACCCCTTCCCACTTCCCGGTTCTGGTTTTGCTGAATACTGTTTCACTGAGTCTTTCCAGAACCAGGGGCCACTCCTCCTTTCTTCTTGTACCTCATTTGATGTGTGGATTATGTTTTGGGTATTCCAGTTTTCTAGGTTAATATCCACTTATTAGTGAGTGCATACCATGATTCACCTTTTGAGTCTGAGTTACCTCACTTAGTATGATATTCTCTAGCTCCATCCATTTGCCTAAGAATTTCATGAATTCATTGTTTCTAATGGCTGAATAGTACCCCATTGTGTAGATATACCACATTTTTTGCATCCACTCTTCTGTTGAGGGATACCTGGGTTCTTTCCAGCATCTGGCAATTACAAATAGGGCTGCTATGAACATAGTAGAACATGTATCCTTATTACATGGTGGGGAGTCTTCTGGGTATATGCCCAGGAGTGGTATAGCAGGATCTTCTGGAAGTAAGGTGCCCAGTTTTCAGAGGAACCGCCAGACTGATTTCCAGAGTGGTTGTACCAATTTGCAACCCCACCAGCAGTGGAGGAGTGTTCCTCTTTCTCCACACCCTCTCCAACACCTGCTGTCTCCTGACTTTTTAATCTTGGCCATTCTGACTGGTGTAAGATGAAATCTTAGGGTTGCTTTGATTTGCATTTCCCTAATGACTAATGAAGTTGAGCATTTTTTAAGATGCTTCTCCGCCATCCGAAGTTCTTCAGGCGAGAATTCTTTGTTTAACTCTGTACCCCATTTTTTAATAGGGTTGTTTGGTTTTCTGGAGTCTAGCTTCTTGAGTTCTTTATATATATTGGATATTAGCCCTCTATCTGATGTAGGATTGGTGAAGATCTTTTCCCAATTTGTTGGTTGCCGATTTGTCCTCTTGATGGTGTCCTTTGCCTTACAGAAACTTTGTAATTTTATGAGGTCCCATTTGTCAATTCTTGCTCTTAGAGCATACGCTATTGGTGTTCTGTTCAGAAACTTTCTCCCTGTACCGATGTCCTCAAGGGTCTTAACACTATTGCTCTGTAGTATTGCTTGAGGTCAGGGATACTGATTCCCCCAGATTTCCTTTTGTTGCTGAGAATAGTTTTAGCTATCCTGGGTTTTTTGTTGTTCCAGATGAATTTGATAATTGCTCTTTCTAACTCTGTGAAGAATTGAGTTGGGATTTTGATGGGTATTGCATTGAATCTGTATAGTGCTTTAGGCAAAATGGCTATTTTAACTATATTGATTCTACCGATCCATGAGCATGGGAGGTTTTCCCATTTTTTGAGGTCTTCTTCCATGTCCTTCTTCAGAGTCTTGAAGTTCTTGTCATACAGATCTTTCACATGTTTGGTAAGAGTCACCCCAAGATACTTTATACTGTTTGTGGCTATTGTGAAGGGGGTCATTTCCCTAATTTCTTTCTCAGCCTGCTTATCCTTTGAGTATAGGAATGCCACTGATTTGCTTGAGTTGATTTTATAACCTGCCACTTTGCTGAAGTTGTTTATCAGCTGTAGGAGCTCTCTAGTGGAGTTCTTTGGGTCACTTAGGTAGACTATCATGTCGTCTGCAAATAATGATAGTTTGACTTCTTCCTTTCCAATTTGTATCCCTTTGACCTCCTTATGTTGTCGAATTGCCCGAGCTAGTACCTCAAGTACAATATTGAAAAGATAAGGAGAAAGGGGGCAGCCTTGTCTGGTCCCTGATTTCAGTGGGATTGCTTCCAGTTTCTCTCCATTTAGTTTGATGCTGGCTACCGGTTTGCTGTATATTGCTTTTACTATGTTTAGGTATGGGCCTTGAATTCCTGTTCTCTCCAAGACTTTAAGCATGAAGGGATGCTGAATTTTGTCAAATGCTTTTTCAGCATCCAATGAAATGACCATGTGGTTTTGTTCTTTGAGTTTGTTTATGTAGTGGATTGTATTGATGGATTTCCGTATATTGAACCAACCCTGCATTCCCGGGATAAAGCCTACTTGATCATGGTGGATGATCGTTTTGATGTGTTCTTGGATTCGGTTGGCAAGAATTTTATTGAGTATTTTTGCATCGATGTTCATAAGGGAAATTGGTCTGAAGTTCTCTTTCTTTGTTGGATCTTTGTGTGGCTTTGGTATCAGCGTAATTGTGGCTTCGTAGAAGGAATTGGGTAGTGTTCCTTCTGTTTCTATTTTGTGGAATAGTTTGAAGAGTATTGGTGTTAACTCTTCTTTGAAGGTCTGGTAGAATTCTGCACTGAAGCCATCTGGTCCTGTGCTTTTTTTGGTTGGAAGACTTTCTATGACTCCTTCTATTTCTTTAGGCATTATGGGACTGTTTAGATGGTCTAGTTGGTCCTGAGTTAATTTTGGTATTTGGTATCTGTCAAGGAAATTGTCCATTTCCTCCAGATTCTCCAGTTGTGTTGAGTATAGGCTCTTGTAGTAGGCTCTGATGATTTTTTGGATTTCCTCAGTTTCCGTTGTTATATCTCCCTTTTCATTTCTAAGTTTGTTAATTTGGATACTTTCTCTGTGCCCTTTGGTCAGTCTGGCTAAGGGTTTATCTATCTTGTTGATTTTCTCAAAGAACCAGCTCCTGGTATTGTTGATTTTTTGTATGGTTCTCTTTGTTTCTACTTGATTGATTTCGGCCCTGAGTTTGATGATTTCCTGCCTTCTACTCCTCCTGGGCGAAATAGCTTCTTTTTGTTCTAGGGCTTTCAGGTGTGTCATTAAGCTGGTAATGTATGCTCTCTCCTTTTTCTTTTTGGAGGCACTCAGGGCTATGAGTTTTCCTCTTAGCACTGCTTTCATTGTGTCCCATAGATTTGGGTATGTTGTGTTTTCATTTTCATTGTGTTCTAAAAAGTCTTTAATTTCTTTCTTTATTTCTTCCTTGACCAAGGTATCATTGAGTAGAGTATTGTTCAGTTTCCACGTGTATGTGGGCTTTCTGTTGTTTCTGTTGCTATTGAAGACCACTTTTACTCCATAGTGATCAGATAGGAGGCATGGGATTAGTTCGATCTTCTTATATTTGTTGAGGTCTGTCTTGTGACCAATTATATGGTCGATTTTGGAGAAGGTACCATGAGGTGCTGAGAAAAAGGTATATTCTTTTGTTTTAGGATAGAATGTTCTATATATATCTGTTAAATCTAATTGGTCCAAAGCTTCAATTAGATTCATTGTGTCCCTGTTTAGTTTCTGTTTTCCTGATCGGTCCATTGAGGAAAGTGCAGTGTTGAAGTCACCTACAATTATTGTGTTAGGTGCAATGTGTGCTTTTAGTTTTAATAAAGTTTCTTTTACGAAAGAGGGTGCCCTTGCATTTGGGGCATAGATGTTAAGGATTGACAGTTCTTCTTTTTGTATTTTTCCTTTGACCAGCAAGAAGTGTCCCTCAGGGTCTCTTTTGATGACTTTGGGTTGAAAGTCAATTTTATCTGATATTAAAATGGCTACTCCAGCTTGTTTCCTGAGACCATTTGCTTGTAAAATTGTCTTCCAGCCTTTTACTCTAAGGTAGTGTTTGTCTTTGACCCTGAGGTGTGTTTCCCGTGTAAGCAGCAAAATGTAGGGTCCTGTTTACGTATCCATTCAGTTAGTCTGTGTCTTTTTATTGGGGCATTAAGTCCATTGATGTTAAGAGATATTAAGGAATAGTGATTGTTACTTCCTATCATTTTTGACGTTATTTTTTAAATTTGAATGCTTAACTTCTTTTGGGTTTGATGAAGGGTTACTATCTTGTTTTTTCCAGGGTGAAGTTTCCCTCCTTGTATTGGTGTTGTCCTCCTATTATCCTTTTTAGGGCCGGGTTTGTGGATAGATATTGGGTAAACTTGGTTTTGTCATGAAATATCTTAGTTTCTCCATCTATGGTGATTGAGAGTTTTGCTGGATATAGTAGTTTTGGTTGGCATTTGTGTTCTCTTAGAGTCTGCATGAGATCTGCCCAGGACCTTCTAGCCTTCATAGTCTCAGGTGAAAAGTCTGCTGTGATTCTGATAGGTCTTCCTTTATATGTTACTTGGCCTTTTTCTCTTACTGCCTTTAGTATTCTTTCTTTGTTTAGAACATTTGGTGTTTTGATTATTATGTGACAGGAAGTATTTCTGTTATGGTCCAGTCTGGAGTTCTGTAGGCTTCTTGTATATTCATGGGCATCTCTCTCTTTAGGTTAGGGAAGTTTTCTTCCATAATTTTATTGAAGATGTTTGCTGGCCCTTTAAGTTGTAAATCTTCACTCTCATCTATGCCTATAATCCTTAGGTTTGGTCTTCTCATTGTGTCCTGGATTTCCTGGATATTTTGGGTTACAAGCTTTTTGCATTTTACATTTTCTTTAACTGTTGAGTCCATGGTTTCTATGGAATCTTCAGCATCTGAGATTCTTTCTTCTATCTCTTGTATTCTGTTGTTGATATTTGCATCTCTGTCCCCTGATTTCTTCCCAAGGCTTTCTATCTCCAAAGTTGTCTCCCTTTGAGTTTTCTTAGTTGTTTCTACTTCTGATTTTAGATCCTGGATGGTTTTGCTTAGCTCCTTCACTTGCATGTTTGTGTTTTCCTGTAATTCTTTAAGAGATTTTTGTGTTTCGTCTTTCATGACCTCAGCCTGTTGACCAAAGTTCTCCTGTATTTCTTTAAGAGATTTTTGCATTTCGTCTTTCATGACCTCAGCCTGTTGACCAAAGTTCTCCTGTATTTCTTTAAGTGTTTTTTGCATTTCCTCCTTGTTGGCTTTTGTATTCTCCTGGATTTCTTTCAATGATTTTTGTGTTTCCCTTGCAAGGGCTTCTAACTTTTGATCCATTTTCTCCTGAATTTCTTTATGTATGTCCTTCATGTGTTCCTGTACCAGCATCATGACCAGTGATTTTAAATCCAAATCTTGTTTTACTGGTGTGATGGGGTATCCAGGACATGTTGGTAGAGGAGAATTGGGTTCAGATGTTGCCATATTTCCTTGATTTCTGTTAGTGACGTTCCTGCGTTTGCCTTTTTGCCATCTAGTTCTCACTGGTGTTAGTTTATCTTGTCAGTGCTGGACTCACCAGTGCAAGCTGCCCCTTCCCAGTTGGCCTCTGGTGCACAGCTTACCTCCTGCACTGCTTGTAGACAGTGTGCTGCTGCCCAGGCTGTTCAGATCCCAAAGCAGGCACCCGAAGGCTCCCGCTGGGGCTCGCTGGATTCACTGGAGCACACTGACTTCTCCCAGCTGGCTGCCCAGAAGCCCAGCTAGCCACTTGCAGGACTTGGAGATGTAATGCTGCCACCCAGACTGATCTGGATCCGGAAGCGGAGAGAGTAGAGCTAAGGGCTTCTGCCTGAGGCCTTGCCCCAGATTGTGTCTGTGGACCAGATGGAGCCTGTGTGCACCCCCAGGGAGTGCCGACGGTGTATGCTACTGTGACCTCCCCTGTGTTCCGCTCACTCCGCTGGGCAGCCGATCCGCCAACCGGGCTGTCGCACACAAGGTTAGCCTGGCCGCCCAGTCCCTGAGTCCAGGCAAAAGCCTGGGAGGCCAAGGTCCCAGCAAAGTTCCCCTAGGGCTATGACTGTTAATTGGGTCTGCCAGGTGACTAGGATGGTGGGCGTGCGCGCCCGCGCTCCCTGAAAGCGCCGGGAGAGTCTGCTTTGCTAACAATCACCTGGGCGGGTTGACTCACAGATGGCCCACCAAGCCGCCCAGTTCTTGGGGTCAGTCCTGTGCCTTTTGGGGCCTGGACCCCCGCTTTGTTAGCCTTAGGCTATGCCTGTTACAGGTCTGCCCGCCTGAGCTCTCTGTTGTCCTGCAGGCAAAATGGCAGCGGCGCGCTCGCAGGCCTGGGCAAAAAACCTCCTGGCTGGGTTGGCACCCCGATGGCCCCCCGACCCGCCCAGGGCCTGGGTGCAGGCCAACGCCCGTCGGGCTCAGACCACCACGGTGTTGGCCTCGGATTATGTTTGTGTACCTTAGTCTGTCCGATCCCCGGAGTCCGGAACCAAGATGGATGCACCTCTCCTGACTGGTGGGAGGCCGAGTTCTGAAGTGGCCTCCGTGCAGGAAAGGCACCGCACAACTGCAGCTGCTTGCTGCCCGGCTGGTCAGCGAAGGTCAGTGGTCGTGGGCGCGGGGCCTAACTGGTCCCTGTGACGCCTTGGTTCCACTGCTGATGGCCCTTCAGCTGGAGCAGCCACTGCTGCCCGCTGCCGCTGCTGCCGCCGCCGCCACCCCTCTTTCGGGCCAGACCTTCTGTTGCCTATATGGTAAGAGTTTTTCCTAGTTGATTTGGAAAACAATCAAAAGAATAGCAATATTGTCTTGTACCTGAAATGGGTATTGCAGCATCCACTGATACATTGTTACAGCCATTGTCTCGCAACCTCTATCTTTACAAGATAGTTACCCGGGTATACTTAGTGAACAAAGATCACCTCACCGGGGTAGAAACCTGTTCTCAATCCCATTTGTTTAGCATGCTAAGGTAGATCTTTGACTAGCGTTTGTCCCTGCAAAATGCTAAGGTGACTGCATCAGATCCCAAGTTGAACACAGTGAAACAACCACACTCTGCAGCCGATCCCAGAATGGGCACAATGAGACAACCATACTCTGCTTAGTGCGTCATGTGTCGCTTAGGCTGGGACTATTTCTTCCAAACTGCATCGTTGAAACACAAACTGAGATTTTGTTTAAGTTCTGCATATCTGATGAGGCCTGGCAAAGTTTATCTGAACATCTTGGTAAAGTGTATCTGAACACACACACACACACACACACACACACACACACAGAGAGAGAGAGAGAGAGAGAGAGAGAGAGAGAGAGAGAGAGAGGTTCTCAAGCATCCTTTGCACAGGGCTGTTTCACGCACTTGTAGAATTTAGGCCGTTTCTCCGGCCAGGTTACAGGTAGAACTCACTTTCCCTGACCAATGATACTGTTAAAGCTATCCTTGAGACTCCAAGATGCTAGACGTGTATAATGGTTTGATAAACAGTTTTAAAGCACCCTCCTATCATTTAGAGGAAACAATTTCCCTTAGAGACAAAGAATATTATCAGCATGAAAACTGGAGGTTGCAGTGATTTAAAAATAGAAAGCATGGTTAGAAGACCTGTATTGCAAGCCCGAATCTCCCTACACAGGTAACAGCTGTGAGTTTAGGTACTTGTCTGCACAACTCAGCTCAGTTTACTTATTTAAATATGTTTTGAGCATGCCCAAAGCAATTGTGGATTGCTGTGAATTTGGCCTTTAAGCTTAGTGTTTGAAGATAAGGAACACTAATGGCAAAGGTGAGACTTTGCAAAATGATTTATGGAAATGATGAACTCTGCACAGGTGACAATTTCAGTGTTTTTCTTCTCTGATAAGAAGATCCCAGATTACTCCACTTTTCTCAGAGTAACCTTTCTGACAATGTCTTCCTATGTCGGGCCCTGTTACTTAAGGTCAAATTCTACCATTGTCTGGATAGCCTTCTGAGCTCAGCCTAAAATGGGGGACTCCCTTTACCAGCAGGGCCTCTCCTTTCTGACATTGTCTATGGAGTCCAAAACTTCTATACCCTCTACCTGCCGAATGTCAAGTAGCCTTAGTTCAGATTCCTTTCCCCTGATAAGAACCTGGCCAGTGAGCACCTGAGATTCCTGAAATGCTCTTCCATGCAAACAAGGACTTCCCAGAGCTTTAAAACTCTATCCACTGATTTTCATTAACCCTGAACACTCCTTCCTACTCTCCAAGGTCCATAGATAGCCCCATTGTTCACCCTGAATAAAGTGTATGCCTACAAGCCCACCCCAAGTAAATATGCACAAGCTCAGATCACCTCAGAGCACTGTTTCCTTGGAGGTCATCAGAGAAGACCTTTGCCTAGGATCCTTTGGGGCCTCCACCGCCCCTGCCTGCGTTCACTCACAGCTGCACCAGGACCCTGTAGGGCTCCTCTGTTGCATACTCTGCTTCATCCTTCCAGCCCAGTATGCAACAGCATCTGAACACCCCGAGAGGGAGAACGTGGAGGATACAGAGCCATAGCTGGACCCCCAAAATGTATACTACACCTTAGTATAAATTTCCTTAGAAATGATGGTACTGTCGTTCCCAGTGGTGGCTTATTTGAACGTGTTTATAAACTGCTGCAGGTTTCTAAAAATAAATCTCAAGTCAGATGTGGCCCACATGCCCAGCTTCATCTTTGGTTTTCATGGTCTTACAAACACTGACCACAGCAGTTTCAGGACCTGGTATTCTCTCCTAAGCATCCTCTGTATCCTTTATACGAAAACAATGTGCTGCTCATCTTGTTTTCAAGAATCTATGTGTTGCTCTCTGTGTGCTTTGTGCTGTCTGGGATCGAGGCTTTGTCTCCTGAGGAATTGTTCCTTCCTTACACTTGATAACAGATCTATCTGTTCAAGAGTAGATAGAAGCCTACTCCGTGGCCAGACCTTCCGTTGCCTATATGGTAAGAGTTTTTCCTAGTTGATTTGGAAAACAATCAAAAGAATAGCAATATTGTCTTGTACCTGAAATGGGTATTGCAGCATCCACTGATACATTGTTACAGCCATTGTCTGTTGTCCCTGGCTGCCTTGTGCTACAACACTGTTCTCTGTCTTTCCATCAGCTGCTTTCCGAGTTTTATTTGTTCTTATTTTCCCAAGGTTTTACAGAATATAATTAAGTTAGCTATTTGAGATCTTTATGATAATTTTGATGTAAGTGCTTAATAACATAAAGATTTAGAGGACTACCTGTGTTGTATACAATAGATTTTTATTTTCTTTAAAGTTTCTTCAGTGACCCATTCATTGTTCAACAGTTTATTGTTTAATATCCGTTATTGTGTGGACTTTCTATAGTTTCTCTTATTGATATATAACTGTATCCCCTGGCGTAAGACAGGATAGAGGAGGTTATTTCCACTTTCCAATGCTTGATTTTTGTCCTGTGGAATGCTGAGAAGAATGTGTTTTGTAGCGTATGGGTGGAATATTCTGTAGGTATCTTTTAGAACCATCTGTTTTATGACACTTTTTTGATTCCATTATTTGTCTTTATTTGTGTAAAAATGATTTGTCTCTGTGTGATTATTGGTCTAACATGGTTTTGAGCTTGCCAAGTATTACTGTGATGTGGTTAACCTGTGGGGATTATCTGTTTTATGAAATCTGTGGGGTTTTTCCAAGTTATATTTCAGTTTTCTGAATCCCTTTAATGGGTGGGAAATACTTTTTAAGAAGTGTTACACATCACAGCCATTGGTGCAATGCAGATTTTGAACTACTGTAAGATTTCTTGTCACAGCAGTCAGAATGGCTGTCACCAAGACAAATAACAATGAATGTTCACTGGCATTCATGCAGTGAAGAAGAAGCCCCTCTATACTCTCTGTGGGACTATAAAGTAGCACAATTACTTCATAAATCAGTCTAGAAGTTACTCAGAAACCTAAATTAAAACTCCCATGTCACTCAGTTTACCACTCCTGTGCATACACTTGAAAGACTTTGTAGTAGGGTAGAAAGATACCCACATACTCATATTTAAAATAGCTAAGAGATAGAAGCCCTCTAGACATCCAATGACTAGTGAATGAGTAACAAAAATGTGGGACATATACAACACAACCTTTGGTCAGCTCCAAAGAACAGGGAAATTTCCAGATAAATGTAGTTCTTATCCTTCATCAAGGACCTTCATTTTTCAACAGAGTCCAGTGCATAAACCTACAGCTTCAGAGAGCAACTGACCATGAGGTTCCCAGCCTCACACATCTATGACAAAGGGCAAGCAGTCTGTGCCACCAGACAGGAGAACTGGCAAGGCTGAGTGAGCTCAGACCCTGGGAGTCTCAGAGACTTGAGATCTACAGGAGTCAAGCCACTCCCTGCCCCTTCCTTCCTTCCTTCCTTCCTTCCTTCCTTCCTTCCTTCCTTCCTTCCTTCCTTTCTTTCTTCCTTCCTTTTTTTCTTGAGAGAGTTTTTTTTAATTAGATATTTTCTTTATTTACATTTCAAATGTTATCCCCTTTCCTGGTTTCCCCTCTGAACATACCCTATACCACCCTCCTCCCCCTGCTCACCAATCTACCCATTCCCCCTTCCCTGTCTATAGCTAAACCAGGGAATTGTAGAGTCTCATTTTTAAACAGAAATTTTGATATAATATTAAAAACCCATGCAATCATAAAAGGATCCATCAACATATATTATAGGAATCCATCCAAGATTCTTAATGTTGAATAGCTATTGAGGCTGATGTATTTAATTCCTTGTCTGCTTCTCATGTAAGAATTATGGAGATGACTCAAACTCTTAAAATCAAACTTGTTCTGCGAAATCCAAGACCCCCAAATTTATGCAAATTGTAGAAATATGTTTCCACCATTCAGTCACCAAAGTTATTTTCCATTTAGATCAACAACAGCTTTAATTACCAATTGGACCCTCTGAAGCTCTAAAAGTATATATATATATATATATATATATATATATATATATATATCATCCAGGGCCCCAGGAGCTGCTGTGGTGTGGGGTAGTAAGCTATGATAGGCAGTCTGGGCCCTGGTCCAGCTTAGGCTTAAAACCCAGGTGAACATAGCCTGCAAGGGACTTTAGGCATTGGGCCACGCTTCTTGGGCCCCTAGCTCTGTGGCTACAGTCGCCCCCCAGGTCCCCCACCCCCTGTAGAGAGGTCTGTAGCCATCAGTCACATAGGAACAGCACCAAGTCCTCCCACATGCAGATAAGGTTTCCCTAAGCTCTCAGACCAAGCCAATGGGACGCACCGCTGTCAGATCCTGACCCACCCCAAAACTGTATATAACAATACTATCCAGAAGGAATAAAGGTTTGAGAACTGCTCTGTCTTCTGTCATAAGAGATGTCACACTTGGGAAGGGATCTGCTCTCCTGAAACACCACCAGAAGCTCCCCTGTACTCCTGGCCTAATTCAGCACAGGATGACATGGCGCAACTAAGAAGGCAATGGTGGAGACTGAGGTCGAGCCAGCTGCAGCAGCAGAGGTAGTTGAGATGACTGGACTCCCTCTTCCTGCTTGCCCTCTCTCCCCATGCCTGAACCCTCGTACCTGACCAGGTCAGAGATCTCTGTGGAAAGCCTCCAGCACACAGGCCCGCACTCTGGAACTCATAACCACAATACCCCAGTGAGGACCATAGCAATCAGTCCCAGGGCATACGAACCGGGAGTTCTCGATGCTCATGGGGTACCTAGATAGCTGCCAAGCCCCAGCATTGAGCCGGTGAGCTTTCCTTCATGAGCATTCTTTTCTGCAAAAGGTATTTAATCCCTGGTTCACCCTGAATAAGGTGTGTGCATTCACACCCACCATCAAATAAAGCAGTTTGAACAAGCAAGGATCCTCTCTTCATCAAGGATCACCAAGGAGACAGCTTTCTTCTTGATGAGCAGCCTCACCTAATCTCCCTGAGAAGGCCTTCTCTCCTCCAGTCCCTCATACTTTCTCAGTACTCACTTAGAATCAAAGTGGGTTCTGCCTGCTCTCCCACGCTCTCCCTTTTCCTTCCTGACAGGCACATGAACACCCTGAGGGGAAGTGTGGACCCGGGGACCCTGTTCTTGACTCCCAGCAGCTTGCTGGTGGCACCAGGTACACAGGAAACCAAGAAGCATGGCTTTCTTCTCATATCCCTTTATTTTTTTTTCCATTCCATCCAAGGGAATTACAGATGGGGGACTGTAATGACTGGGTTTGTGTGTCAACCTGACACAGGCTGGAGTTATCACAGAGAAAGGAGTTTCAGTTGGGGAAGTGCCTCCAGGAGGTGCTCAAGGGAGGAGGGCCCCGTGTGGGTGGTGCCATCCTTGGGCTGCTAGTCTTGGGTTCTCTAAGAAAGCAAGCTGAGCAAGCCAGGGGAAGCAAGCCAGTGAGTAAAATCCCTCCATGCCTCTTCATCAGCTGCTTCCTGACCTGCTTGAGCTCCAGGCTTGACTTCCTTTGGTGATGAACAGTAATATGGAAGTGTAAGGTGAATAAACCCTTTCCTCCCCAATTTGCTTCTCGGTCATGATGTTTTATGCAGAAATAGAAATCCTGACTAAGACAGGGACTACCCATCAGGAACTTTGTTCTGCCTTCTCTCAGCATGCCAGGGAATGCTCTGGGCATTCCAGTAGAGAAGCAAGAATCAGGATGACACTACAACACAACTCCTACACCTGAGGGTTCAGGAATCATCAAACAATGGCTGCAAACAGCTGTTAGAGCCACAGTATCAGGATACCTGCTGCAAGGCATTGTCTTGTGTATGTGACAAAAAAGCTGCACCCATGAAATCTCAATAATGTGGCTGCCTAGAATTGACCTGAACAATGACAATATTAGTTGATACACCAATGTGAATGGGGTAAATCTTCAGGTCTCACCCCGAGTTGAAGGAAGAGCAGCAGGCAGTTAATAGCTGCTAAAAGAGAACAGGGTGGAGAACAGTCAGCTAACATGCATGGTGGGTAGAAAAGCCCACGTAGAAACACACTATCATGTACACACCCAGTTAAAAAATACAAAAAGTAAAATTAAAGAGCGATGCCCTGTATGACTAGAGAATGCTACTCCTAGCAACCATGCATTACTAAATGGTTTTCTGTGCCAGGTGTGTTGTATCTTGTAGGGGTTGTTGGTCAGGGAAGTCCACACAAGACCTTGTCAGTTCTCTACCTTTCTCACTAGAATTAGAAGACCATTCTAATTTGCTCAGGACATCTCAGTTTGAAGATCTAAATAAAGTAAACAGGAATTGACCTGAAGCTTCCTGCTTGGCTTTTAAAGTTCCAGAAGGTACTGTAGACAGCCAGAGGAGAAGAGTCACCAACAGTCTTACCCAGCTGTGAACCCTCCCAACTACAAACATAACCTTCCCTGCCAGGTATGCTCCCTAAGGGATAGTGGGATGTCTGTTATGAGGCCAACCAACTTATTGGATTTGAAGTGTGCTCCCACAGGAGAGAAATTGTGCTTGGTTCTAGGAAATAAGCCATGCCTGGAGAAGTCATAGTCCCAAGGGTAAACTTAATACCATTGTTAAATTAAGCTGAAATAGCATTAAACTTCCCTTCAAATATGTATTATTATACCTCTAGACAAAACTACCCTTCGAGTTTTGGTCATAAAAGTCTCCCTTTGAAGTGAATAGTGGTGAATGCAGACCTGTAGCTGCCCTATATGCTGAGAATAAATGAGATTTGAGGACATAACCCTAAATCAGACATTTATGCTAGCCTCTCTAACTCAAGGAACATTATGGAAGAGAGGATGAGAGGACTGTAACAGCCAGCTGCAAAATAGGCACCAGTGCTACAAAATCCCATACTCTAAACACAGCATAACTATTGCAACCTTGAACTCACAGCAGCAGGAGTTACTCACAGGGAACTTGAACAAGTCTGGCCCTGTCAACAATCTGTCATATATGGAGCAAGGGATGATGGGGCCCTCCTCCTTCCTGATGAATTGCTGACTTTGGTAGATCTGCAGTGAGGAAAAGCCATTGTCTTCTGCTGTGTTTCCACTGCTAAACCGAGAAGGCTCCAGTGAAGACTCCACAGTCATGGTCACTCACACTGCCCTGCTAAATTCAATAAATCACAAAACAAAATAGACATGTGAAGAAAAGTCTGTAGGAAAGCGCAGGACAATGACGATTCAGGATTGCAGTTAAAAGAGGAAGGGAGAAAAGTAATCAACATCTATCATATGTACACATGATATCATCAGAACTAATTTAATTAGTAAAAACAGGCATCACTTGTTGAGGATGGCCAAGTACGGGGGGGGGGACCCCAAAACAATAACAAAAACAAAAAACAAAAACAAACAACCACTTGATTCACTCCTGACTTTGAAATTGTTCTTAGGTGGTTGCTTGTGATATTTAATTTTTGTCAGTTTGACTAGAGTCAGTTAGGAAAAGGGGGCCTCAATTGAAGACTTGACACTATCACATTGGCCTGTGAATACGACTATGGGGAAATTTTCTTGATTAATGATTGATGTGGGAGAGCCTGACCGACTGGGAATGCCATCTCTAGGAAGGTGGTCCTGGGTTGTGTAAAAACCGCAAGCGAGGAAGGCATGAGAACCAAGCCAGTGTGCAGCGCTCCTCTGTGGTTCCCGCTTGAGATCTGGTTTCTGCCCTGACTTCCCTCGATGATAGACTATAACACGGAAGTGTAAGACAAACAAACCTTTAATTTTCCAAATTGTTTTTGGCCATGGTACTTATCCCAGGAACAGAATGCAAAGCAGGACCCTTGCCTCTTTATAACCAGATTGCTACTGTGGAATCCACCCAAGACCACATAGAAAACTGCCCCTGCAGCCAAAGCCACACCCCCACAAATGCCTTCACAAGTAGGACAGAATATATCTCCTTTCCGTTCTGTTTCTTCTGTTTTGTTTTGAGACTTGGTTTCCTCACTCTGGACCAACCATGGCTCTCCTGCCTCCCGACTGCCTTCCTATCCAGTGCTGGGATTGCAAGCATGCACCGCTACATGCAGCCACTTCTTTGGAGACAGGTCCCACGAATCACAGACTGGCCTCAAAGCACAGCTCACTCCATATATAGGAAAGATGACTCTGGATTCTTCTGACTCTGCGAATCAAGTGCTGGGATGCCTGGCATGTACCACCACACCTATGTTTTCCTTTGTACTCTGTTTTCTACCACCTTGGAATTCCTGCGTGAAATGATGACCTACTGGTTTACTTCCCCAGTTTATGAATGTTTATGTAGTCATTGTTGTCTATGATGTTTTGTCTTTGACAGACATATGCATACCTTGCCTAACTATGGGCACATCATCTTATCTTCATAACATAAATTAAAAGACTTCGGCAAGTTCTAGTTTATTATTTTAGTTTATGTATTTTCTATACATCTTAACTATCTCCCAATACTGGGAGATAAAAACTTACTTTAACTTCCAACTTGGAATTTAGAGAAATTTGGGTTTTTCTTTCTTTGTGACTAAATGAGTTCTATTTGTCTAATACATGCATATATGTGAAATCATAAAACTCCAAATTTTTTTCAAGTAGTTCTGTGATATGGTTTGTATAGCACAAAATTATGACTCAGCACACATACTTACAGAAATTATGATGCATTTCCCTTAAATTATAATTATAGGTTAAAAGACCTAATTGCTATTAAAATTAGATATATTATATGCTTGACTCAATATACATCTTTAAGAAATTTCCAAGGATTAAAATAAATTATAATGCATAGTGTCTAATTTCACTCTAATTACATACTTCTGTAACTGTCTTCTAAATTTACCTTACCCTCTCCTATAATTCCCTTTGCTTGTTTAATATGGGTAAAACTGAAATGATGAGACTTTAAATCTTTTTTAATGTTCTTAAAATTCTTACAAACAAAATGTATAGTTAGAAAATTGAATACAACTAGAAAGTAGATATGCAAGGTTAGGCTTGTCTCCATCTAGTTACTTCTATGATACGATCAAGATTTTATGTGAACAAATGCACTTGTGTATTAAAGAACATTTAGGGGTGAGGCTGTGAGTTTGCTCATCTGTGCTTACAAACCGGCATTTACTTCTGACACAAACTTTGTTAATTTCCTTGGCTTTGAATCAACTAAAAGCTGCTATACTCATAATTATGATTTATCATAGAATATATATATAGTATTTTTGTCAGCACACTGGAAACAGTCCAGGGAAGTATCAAACAGGACTTGTCTCCATGGATTCTAGATGTATTACATTTCTGAAATGGATGAGTGGATTATGGCCAACCAGGGAAATCTGCTCCAACCTGGCCATTAGGAATTGTTACTGAAGTTCTGTTATGCAGAGAGAGTTGACACTCCCCATAACTGTTCACAGCCCCCTACCCTAAATAACCTTGGTGGTTTGTATGGTATGTTCAAATGCCCGCCAAGTCCCATCTGGATTTGTTAAACTATCTAGGGAACCAATGATCAGGCAAACAATACCCAATCAGGCTTGACATTGCAAAGAGTGTCCAAAAACTAAAGCCAAAACCGCATTTATGTGGGAAAAAGATTAAATTCTTTACAACTCTCCAAGGATAGAGACCACAGAAGAACAGAACATTCATGCTGACTTTAGCTGTTTCCAGACATGCTGCCTGGGGGGTGGGGGGGAGCCACCATCATTTGCTTGTCCCTCTGTAGAATATCATAGGGATGATAGGAGAGAATTGGTACTATTTATATTTTGCTTTGGTTTGTCACCACATGTCACCATTGCTCTCACTGCATTACCCGCTCCTTGCTCTGCCTCCTCTAATCTGGTGCTGTTAGATGTGATTGTTCAAATGGCATTCTGAATTAGGGAGCTCCTGCACAAACATCCACAGAAGCAGGTAGAAGGCGATTCTTCTCCCACTTGACGTCGGTTCAACACATGGGATATTAAAAAGTGTATTTCTTTACTAGAAAGAATATATAGTCTATTCTTTCTCAACTGAGCCCTCTCTTTCCTGAAATGCACATATGACTTAGAAAGTCTACAGAACATAGGAAAAGCTTCCTGCTCCAGTAAAGTCAATGGTTTAGGCACACTGCAACTTGGCCTTGGTTCTTAATCCAAGAGTCACAGGACCTGTCCAGAGTGTGGGTGGTACTGGTGTTCTTTGACATGATCTTCAGTGGGAAGAGAGCCTTCTTCACTCTAGATGATGGTTTTCAGGTGATAACAACAGAGCAGTCTACTAAACAAGAAATCTGAATCTACCCCATTAGCTTATTTATTCAAGTGAATTTACATAGGATAAAATAGATGACATCAGTATGCACTGCTAGGTAACATTTAGTACATTCAGGCACTGTGGGGTCACCACTCCCTCCTACCTGCAAAACAAGACCATTGCTTCTAAATTAAAGCCCGTAAGCACTAAGCAGTTACCCCTGTTTACACCGCATAGAAACAAAAATGATTGCTTTCTATGTCTGTGGATTTATCTTTTCTGCATGTTTCCTATAAATGGAATCATGTCAATAAGTGACCTTTTGTGACTTGCTTCAGTTATCTTTCAGATTTAAATAAAGTAACAATGCTAAAGACAACAGGTCAACACTGGGCTATACAAACTAGAAACACACACATTAGTGCGATTGCTACTCTCCAAGGATAGAGACCACAGAAGAACAGAACATTCATGCTGACTTTAGCTGTTTCCAGACATGCTGCCTGGGGGCGGGGCGGGGGGGGGTGAGGCCATCGTTTGCTTGTCCCTCTGTAGAATATCATAGGGATGATAGGATACCTGCTAGCTGCAAGGCAGCAGTCCCTACCCTGATCCACAGAGCACCAGAAGAGGCGCCCATGAGAAGCCTGAGAAATGAGAGACTTGAGGAAGATATTGTCTAAGAGAACAAGGAATTTATTCATAAACCCAAGCAGAACCTTAAGAGTCTGTAGAATGCCTTTGATGAACTATGGGTTATATAGACTAGAGAATTGTTTTATGGTATGGGCAGATAATAAATTCCAGAATCAGCAGAAATGGAGAAAAGAGGGAAGGCCATAGGGTAATGCAACAATGTTAAGAATGATACTGATTGAAGCTCAGCCTGACAAATGCTGGTCTGTTTCTCTGTTAGAAGACTTCACAATTATCCTTTTTCACTTGACTGTTGCTACAGTTACAGATACTGTTTATACAATATCTGGAACTGTTTTAACCATGGTGAGGCTTGGGGAATGCTGGGACCCAAACCCAAGGCCATTTTTATTTTTAACTTTGTGGTTCCTCACTAATTTCCCCAGGTAAGCCTTGAACTCATGCTGAAATAAGCATTATGGAGGTGAGATCATTTTCAACAGACTTTAAACTGATCTTGGGATGGAATTAGCCCTTTGGACTACTCTCTTGTTCCATGTTGGGTGAAGTAGAAGATCATGTATCCCTCAGAGGTTAGTTGACCCGTCACATGAAAGCCATATTGCTCATAATTTCAGCTCTCGGAGATGGGTCCTTAATTTGTTCCCACTGTAGTTTTACTCATTCTGCAGGGGACAGATGGTGAGCGTGACCTCCATAATCCCACAGAGCTGTGGAAATGGCAGCTTCTGGAGAGAATAGGATGCAGATGCCACACTGCCAACTGGATGGGCCTCAATTTAGAAGGACAACTTCTGGATAGGACCAATGGAGCCAATTTTTGCGTGTTCGTAAAGTCTTCAAAGGCAACTAGAAGGTGAAGATCCAGGGTCATCTATTGTTATAACAGAACTTATATTTGTGTCTGTCATATTGTTTTATTAATTATCTCTACTTTAAGGAAAAGGAAAAATAGGCCAACACTTTCATAAGACAAATAATATTTTGATCCACTTAAATTCAGTTTTATATTACGTAGAAGAACTATTAAACACTTAAGACCAAAGCTACTACATAATCATAACTGAAGCCTGAAATTTTTAATGTGAGTCAAAAGGAAGAGAGAATAACTGTAAGTATTTCTGCATAACTGTATGGGTGCTCTTACTAATAACAAAACACTGCCATGCTTTCTAGAAACTACATTTTCTGATAGTCAACTTGAGCTAATTGATTAAAAGTAGTAATTAAAAAGAACGTAATTTGCTACAGAAAATCAATTCTAAAATTAATTTGTTTCTAGTGTATATGGTGTGCTAGTCGGGGTTTCTGTTCATGTGACAAATCATGACAACAAAAGCAACTGTGGAGGAAAATCTCATTTGACTACAGTTACCTTCTGTAGCTCTTTGGCTATTCATGCTATAGTCCACCATTAAGGGAAGCCGAGGAAGGAACTTCAGGCAGGAACTGAAGTGAAGGCCATGGAGAAACGCTGCCTACTGCTTGGTTCTTGGTTTGCTCAGCTTGCTTTTTTACACAGTCCATGACCAGCTGCCCAAACAGGGGCTTCCACAGTGGGCAGACCCCTCCTATATCAATGATATATATTTCCCTACAGACTTGCCTACAGACCAACCCTATGGAGGCATTTTCGTAATTGAGGTTCCTTGTCCTAGATGATCCTAGCTTCTGTAGAGTGGACAAAAAGTAAACCAGTACATGTGGCTTTTCAGGAAGTTCCATTAATGGAGATTTAATGAGTCCCTGATTTTGGCACAAGTCTTATGCAAGAGTATATGACTAGAATGATGTATAGACCATAAAGGTCAATTTTGATACAGTCATCTTAGGGGCTGAAGCCAAGAGGTGGTTCTGACCCTTTGAAGTCCATGGATGGCAGAAGAATAGAAGGAATGAAGTCTTCATTTGGCTGAACCACAGATTGGTTGCTCTATGAACCAGAGTTTAGAGGTGAGCAGGAATCAGTGTTTTCAACATCTGAGTATTTGCTCCTGGAGGCAAAGAAATGAAGCCAGCTCAAAGGCACATTTTATATTAATGCTTTAACTATTTTCATTATAAATTAAGCCAATTCTCCCTTTACAATGAGTGTATAGTGTTCTTTTATGTTTATTTGGCTAATAGAAAACAAGTATTTAACTAAAACAACAAAGGATGGTAAAGTTTTATATAACATATCGAAATTTATGAAAATAGTATGACTGGAATATTTGTGGCATAGAATTTCAGTGAAAAATCAGACTTATTCCTTAAGCACACATACACTTAGAAGGCTCTGGTCATGTGAGTTTAATCTCGGATATCTACCTACTAAAAGGGAGGAGGGTCATAAATGTTGTTGACTAGATTATTTACATTTTGGTTAGGATTTTACTTTAATTCCTATAAATACAAAGATAGCAGATAATAGACAGAAAAATATGCCATTTTCCCCAGGCTTCAATAAGAAGCATGCAATGTCCAGAATGAGATGTCACATTCCCATCAGCTAGAGAGAGTCAGAGTGTGTACCAGCCTCTAAATTGTGTAGAGATATTTTTGTGTTTACTTGGTTAGCTTGCACCTTTTAAAGTGAAAGCTGTTTCTAAAATTCTATTTTACTTCTTTTATTCTCCTTAGTTATTTCTAAGGAAAACTCCTAGTTAATTAGGCTATGTTATTGTTACTACTATTTCTTTGTAGGGATAGACTCCATCGCCTTGTGTCTACTTGGGAAGCAATCTAGCAGTGAACTCTTTATCTCCAGATTTCTTTCTACCTTTGATTTTTGCGATGGTGTCAATAGAGTGCCCAGGCTGGACTCACTCCATAGTTGAGGCAGCCTTTAACTTGTGATCTTTGTAACTGAAAGTAGCTAAATTTATAGGCACGTGCCACCAGGTCTGGACTATATTCATTCTAAATCAAAACTGAAGTCCAAAGAATGAGACCTACAGTGGATTCTGATAGAATAACCGAGGATGAGGGCATGAGGGTCTTAAGAGAGCTGCAGGGTTAAGCAGCATCTTATGAAGACACATGGCTAGAGATGGGTCTTAAAGTTAGTCTGACTTCCTAACAGGAAAATAAAGACAAATAATTACTTACACACTAAAACCATGGATCAAATCTTATGTAGTACCAGGTTATCAAAGATTGAACTGAAATACATCTAGACTCTATTCCTTTGTGTGTGTGTGTGTGTGTGTGTGTGTGTGTGTGTGTGTGTGTAGTTAATGACTATTCTGCTATCACATGGAACACATTAAGTAGTCAAACCACTATGTTGCTTCTAAGCTAAAATATTTTCTCTGTTGCTTTGAACAACAAGTACAGCAGCCTCTGTCCTTCAAAATTACGGTTTAAAGGCTTCAGGACTTTAAATAATTCAGGGTTTAAAACATCAGGACTGTTTTAAGTGATTTTACACACACACACGCACACACACTTATTTATTGATATTCATTTTACATGTTTGCACAAATATATTTTAATGTTTACATGATGTATTTTCATTAATTTTTTTTATTTCCATGTCCATGAGTTGACACATCTAAGTTATACAGATAATTTTACTTTGCCATAGTTTAGTTTTTATATAAGTAAATTGCTACATATTCAATGCTTGCCCAAAATGTTAGCATAAAAAGGGGTCCTGATTATCATCAAGGTTTGACATGAATTGATTACTGCACATCTATTCTTCTACAAGACTTTAGGATCTTCTACATTTGAAGGTGTATCATATTAAATAATTAATTTCAGAGAAAAACTCGAGACTAAGGCATGTTTCTTTCTGCTCCATCCTAAATCTAGATCTAGAACAACAGCATTGTAACATATTTAGAATAGACTAGAAGAACTGGAGAGGAATGTCAACAAAGTTTCTTTTTAAAAACCTTTCTGTGGCTGTCTTGAGCTTTAAAGAAGGCTGAAAAGGATGCTGTGTGAGCTGTGCGGTGGGCATCCATTGTGAGCACAACTCCTGGGACCTAAACTTCTGCCTTACCTTCTGGTACAGCCCTGAATCTAAAGGTGAACCTGATCATCAGCTGCATAATTGTTCCTCTAACCAGAGAAATGAGAAGTGATAGGAAACTGGGGATGCATGTCCTGGGGTACAGCCAGGGTGGTGCCCAGAAAAGGGAGTCCCAGGCTGAGATGCTGACTGAGCCACCTGTTTTAATATGAGTACATCCTTGTGATACTGGGACATTGTACTTCCCTGATATTACTTAGGAGAGTCAATTAGCTTACCCTGAAAAGTACTAGACAATACCTTTTCAAGTGCTTGTGGGTGCCTGTGAAGATTAACCTTCATCTTCAACTTAACGGGATTTAGAGTCATCACAGAAATGCATCTCTGAATTTTGAGAAATCTTTACCTGAAGATGGAATGCTAAGCCCAAATGTGAGTGGCATCATCCCATGTGCTGGAGTTTCCCACTGAACAAAAAGGGAAGAGTGAATGGAGCACCAGCGGCCATCTCTCTCTCCTCCTAACACTGAAGACCACCGGTGGGACTGCCCCTCCCATTCCTGCACCCATGCTTCCGCCATCATACTGGACTACTGTGCTGCTAATTAAGGTTGCAGTCTACCATGACCTGATAGCTCCACTGAGCTTAGTGCAAAATGGAGGACTCGATTTAACAGCAGGGCTTCCCCTTCTCTAACCTTCTCTGGAGAGCCCAATCCCCCCCCCCCCATACCCTCTACTCGGAGAAGATGAAATAGTCCTTGACAGACCTACAAGTTCAACTTCCTCTTTTCCTGATAAGAACCTACCCAATGGAGAAGCTAGAAAAAGCACTCAAGGAGCTGAAATGGTTTGCAGCACCATAGGAGGAACAACAATATGAACCACCCAGCACCCACAGAGCTCCCAGGGACTAAACCACCAACCAAAGAGTACACATGGAGGAACCCATGACTCCAGATGCATATGCAGCAGAGGATGGCCTTGTTGGACATCAAAGTGAGGAAAGGCCCTTGGTCCTGAGAAGGCTCAATGCCCCAGTATACGGGAATGCCAGGACAGGAAAGCAGGAGTGGGTGGATTGGTGTGCAGGGGGAGGGGGAAGGAAGGAAGGGCTAGGGGGTTTTTGGAGGGGGGAGGAAATAAATAGGAAAGGGGACAACATTTGAAATGTATATAAAGAATATATCTAATAATAAGAAATAAAAAAATTTAAAAAGAACCTACACAGCAAGTTCCTGGGTTCCTGGAATATCTCTCCATACAGATGTGGCATTCACAGGACTTTAAACTCCAGCTGATGGTTTCATTTAAGCTCTTTCCCACTCTCCAAAGTCCAGTTATAGGCCTGGTTCACCCTGAATAAAGTGTAGTAACACAAGCACCGCCCCCCCAATAAAGAAATATGCACAAGCTAAGATTGTCTCAGAGTGCCATTTCACTGAAGCTCGTCAGAGAAGGTCTTCCTCTAAAAAAGCTGCAACACTAAGATACTCAGAGAAGGCTGTCTTAGGATTTTCACTGCTGTGAAGAGAACCGTGACCTTGGCAACTCCTATAAAGTACAACATCTAATTGGGGCTGGATTGCTGGTTCTGAGGTTTAGTCCATTATCATCGTGGTGAGAAGCATGGCAGTGTCCAGACAGGCATGGTGCTGGAGAAGGAGTTGAGAGCCCTACAACTTGTTCTGAAGGTAATCAGAAGACTGGTTCTTGTGCCCTGGGTGAACCTTGAGAATAGGATCACAAAGGCTACTCCCGAAGTGACACAGTTCCTCCAATCAGGCCACACCTATTCTCTTAAGGACATATCTCAGTTAGTGTCACTCTCTACGGGCCAAGCACTCAAACACCTGAGTCTCTGGGGGCCAAACCTATTCAAACCACTACAAAGGCGTTCTCTCTTCCTGCTGGCCCTCACTCCCAGCCAGACTGGGATTCGCCAGACCCTACCCATCTGGACTGTACTTCATAGTTCCAACCAGATGTCCAGTGGTGTCTGGACATCCTGAGAGAAAGGAAGGAGAGGATGAAGAACCACAGCTGGACTCCAGCAAGGATACCACAGATTGTGTGTTTTCAAGCTGTGAGTCCAAAATAATCATGTCCTTAAATTGCTATTATCAGATACCTCATTACAAAACAGTAAAAATAAATAATGAAGTTATTGTATCTTCACAAACTGTCTTTTGCTTTATGTGAAATATATTTACTGATCTAATCAAATATAAGTTTTGAAAATAGGCTTTAATCTGAAACTAGTTCACTACCATCCTTAAAAATTTATATCTACTATCAAGAACAATGCTAAAGTCATTGTGTGAACACCTTACAGTGATCTCATTCCTCTTTTCAAACTCTGTATTTCTGAAAATTCAGCCGTAGGGCAGAGTGAATCGTTCAGTTTTGGTACCCAGACTCTCTCTACTGCTGATCATATGCTTATCTAAGCAATCATGCTTTTTTATAATTAATGCTTCAGACATCCAATTATTTTGTCATTTTCTGACCCAGATGTACCAATTTATATTTGACACTAACATATTTGATACCATTAATTGACGCATGTCTCCCATTTGACAAGATATTTTTAGGTTAATAATAATTGCGTAGTACGGATGGGCTAGAAAACACGTCGGACACCATTTACATTTCATATTTCCTTCACAGCACTCTTACAAGAAGTAGGTTTATCTGTCCTCAGCTTCTCCTTTCTCTTGCATACTTACCAGGAAAAGCATTGGGTTTTTATTTATTTGTTTTTTATTGTGTGTGGGTACGAGCATGTGAGTGTAGATGCCCATGGGCGCTAGTGTCCACGGCATGTTGCCCCTGGAGCTGGAGTTATGTAGGCTGTTGTGAACTGCCACAGGTGTGCTGGGAACGAAGCACACAGATGTGCTGCAAAAGCTGTATGTGCTGTTACCTCCTGAGAAAATGTTCTGGGCCCTGAACCTTTTTCTGAAAGTTCATTTCTTAATGGAGGTAAATATTAATCTTGTCATGATAGATGCACAGATATAAATAACTATATGGAAAGAACAGGAAGCAAAAATATTGAAAGAAAGAAAAGATGTGCTTGTGTCCATACTATGTGACAATAATAGATGAGAAAATACAAGGAAGAAAGTTATTAAGAAAAGGCAGCAATTTGAACAGAGTTACAAAGCCAAAACGTGAGGAAGTTGACTTGGAAGAGCCAACCTTAGGACTTTAAGAGACAGATCAGTGAGTTAGATAACTAGAACCTAAATACAAAAAGGGGATTGATGCCACTCTCCTGTGAGCCCCCAACTCTGGAAAATCAGTTCTATCCCCAAATTTTTTTTCAGATACCAGTTGTTATGCATTTTTCTGATTGTACGTTTATTCATTGAGACTGTTGAAAAGGTGAGCCGAACACTAAATTCCAAGAGTGTTTTCAACTTCTAGATATTTGTTATCCAATATGAGTTAAATAACTAAATGAAAGTATGCTCTCTATTTTCACAAGATTTTGTTTATCACTGGTTTGGGTGTCATTTTTGCCACATATATATAGGAGAATTTAAATCAAGAAACAATATTGATGTAGTACTCCAAAGATACTTGATACATGTCTACAAGAAGTCATTTAATACAACCATGAGGGAGGTGGACCGTGAGAGGAAGCCTGGTAGGGTTGAACTGGGTTGCAAGCCCCAGGGACCCAAAAGGGATGGTAGGAGCTTTACCTGTTCCTGGCACCATGTCCCTGCCATGTAGCCACAGCCCCCCCATAGAGAGAGTGAGTCACATAGGAGCAGCACCCCCAATCCCCTCCACATGTAGATAAGGCATCCCTGACATCTTAGACCAAGTCAATAGGAAGCACCTGCTGTCAGACTCCACCCCACTCCAAAAGACTATGTCAGATCCTATCCAGAAGGAGTAAAGTGTGTGTGAGAACAACTCCATCTCCTGAGAACATCTGTTGTATAAGAGCTGTAACCCTTCCTGGGAAGAGAACGTTCTCCCAAAGCTTTCACTGCTAGAAGCTCCCCCTGAACCTCCGGTTTCTATGGAGTCCTCTGTTGGCTCAGCTCTGCACAGGGGAGGAACTCAGCTGCCCACGGTCAGCAGCAGCGGCAGCAGGGCAGTGCAGTGGTCGCACTCCCCCCTCCCTGCTCCCAGGCTTTCTCCTTTGCTTGAATAATCTCAAGTGAGAAAAATGCCTCCTTCAGAATGCTTTCAGGAAAGTCTGTGGGCTTTTTGTTTGTTTGTTTTTTGTTTTGTTTTGTTTTGTTTTGTTTTAATTAATGGTTGTTGTGAGTGAGCCCAGCCCACTGTGAAACAAGAGGTCCTGGGTTATGTAAGAAACCTGAGTAAGCCATGGAGAGCAGGCCAGCAAGCAGCTGTCCTCCATGACCTCTGCTTCCATCTTGGGAATGAGATAACAATAAGAGGGTGAAGGAGAGTGACCAAACAGATGACACACCTGCAGGGAACGGGTAGAACTGGAAGGAAGAAATTCAATAGCTCACACCTAAAAGGGAGAGAAAGTCTTTATTTAGGCAAAAACAAACACCCAATGCTATGGAGATGATGAAACAGCTCATGCTTTTATTTCTTAACATTAGGGGTAGGACACTTTACTTTGTATAACCGCAGGGATTGTATACCACACAACAGTATATCTAAGTGGTGTTGACCTCCTAGTTTCCATAGTTCTCTGCAAAAGATTTCATTACAAGTAAACCATTGTATAATGATGATTAGAGCATACTGTTTGAAGAAGACTAGTATTTGACTGTGTCCAGTTCACAAAGGACCTCTTTGGACACTGGAAAAATCTCTAGAGCTTATAATAGCTGCTTTCAAATCCAAAGCTGATTGGTTTTAGCCATTGCTTAGGTAACTGAAGGTTTTGGTTGACAATGAAAAATCCCATTATTCAAAGCAAAAAAAAAAAAAAGGAAGCCAAAGGAAATTACATTTCATAGTTGGAAACAGAGACACCAAAGAAGTCAAGAGAGGGGCATCTAGGAGGTTAAGTTTATGAGAATGAAGCAAACTAAACAACTGCATGTAGTTGACAGCATAACATGATAGGTCTGGAGAAAGGAACCATACACTTGAGTGTGTAAGTTCAAGCAGATGTCCAAAAGGGACAGAAAGGGAAGTTTAGAAATACAAATTGATAATTGAGGACTTAGAATTGGGGAAATGAAGAGAAAATCTTAAACATAATAGGAAGTCAAGACGAGTCATAAGCCAAAGGACATAATGTTTTTTAATGATTCACTTTCTAACTTTAAGTAATAGCAAATTTTAAAGAGGGACTAAGAGAAAATCAAAATGTAAGAAGTTCTGGGGTTATTGACGCATGGTGACGCTTGTAAGACACCAAGTTCAATTTCCAGTACAGAAAAGAAGAGAGTGGAAAAAAATGACTACTTGTAACCCAACAGACATCCTAGGACAGTTCCTAGCACTTATTTAGTTTCTAATGAATGAAAGAAACAATAGATTAATATCTAAAACTAGAGGCAAGGAGAGGAGGCGAGAGACTAGGCCATGAGTGCCTTCTCACTGTGATAGGAACAGGAAGATCTGGTATGCTGTGGCAGAGGTTGGCAAGTGGCAATAGTAAAACATTACATATCTAAAAAGAGAGTTTTAAAGTAAGAGAAAAAGAGATTTTAAGTAAGTTGAATGTAATTACCAAATTGGAAATTATAACAATTTATAGAGATAAATATGCCAATCACCCTGACTGACCAGTAAGCAACTGAAATAAATCAAATATTGCCATGTAACTTAATATGCATTGATGTTACTTGTATAAATATTTTAGGACAAGAAAGTTGACTCAGGAAGAAAGGTGCTTGCCTCATAAGGATGATGATCTGATTCAATCCTGATGGTGCCCTTTACTAGACTTCATGTATACTACCCCCCCACACACATGGCATGCACATTCACACAAATCACACACACACACACACACACAGAGAGAGAGAGAGAGAGAGAGAGAGAGAGAGAGAGAGAGAGAGAGAACAGACAGACAGACACAGAGAGAAACAGAGAGAGAAGAGAGAGAGGAGAGAGAAAGATAGAGAGAGAGACAGAGAGAGAGAGACAGAAACAGAGACAGAGTGAAAGAGAGAAGTTCCAGGTCAACCATACAAAAATGGTCTCCAAATTCGTCTTTCTACATAGATAGATTATAGCTAATGTGTGAGGAAGAAATGATATCAGTTGGACACAAATGATATGTAACCCATATATGAAAAGGTTACATCTTAACTCCATTTATAGTATCCACAGTAATATTAATCATGTGCTGTTTATGGAATAAGGTAAAAATATTGACAATTGAATCCAGAAATAATAGAGATACTGGGTTGTTTTTGTTTTTATTTTTTAAGTTTTTGTATATGTTTTGTGTATGTGTTTCTAGGCTTTTTGCTGCTTTGAGTTGTTTGTTTGTTTGTTTGTTTGTTTGTTTGTTTGTTTTTAACAAGGGATCAAGGAGCTCAATCTCAAGTCTTTATGCTTGCATGGCAAACACTTTACTAAGTGAACCATTTCCCAAGCTTTAATGTTCTGTATATTGACTACTGGTGTCTAGTCTAAGAACATGCCTTAATAATCTAAAACAATAAAACTTATTTTTTCATCCACTAAAAATGCATTGAGCACCATCCCTGTGACAGACATATGAGGTACTGGACATTACTAAGTCATGATCTGATAATGATTTCTGTCTTAGAATTACTATTGATGTGATAAATCACTGTATTAGCTAGAGTTCTCTAGAGTCACAGAACTGATGGAATGCATCTCTGCATGGAAAAGGGGGGTTTACTAGAACGACTTTAGTTCTGCAATCCAGCTAATCCAACGATGGCTAGCTGTGAAGGAAAATCCAAGAATCTAGTAATTGCTCAGTTCCACAAGCTGGGTGTCTCAGCTGCTCATAAGTTGTTTCTTCCTAGATGTTTGGGTGGTTTCAACAAGGAAAATAGACACTAGTTGTTAAAAATTTAAGCTTCTATTAAAATAATTTGCCAATTTAACAGGACCTCAATAAAAAAATAGCAGACCATCTATTTTTTAAAACAACAAAATAATTCTATACTTTAAAGTGCAGTAAAGTAGTAAATTGAGGTGCTTTAACATGTACAAACTTAGAAAAAAAGGATTGGCAGACAGATTCAGATATGGACAGAAGCTATTTTTAGTCAATAACTTAAAGTCAGTTCGATAGAGAAGGGGTAAAATATGTAACAAATGTTTGTGAATCCTCAAAGACAAAAGATGAGCTTTGTTTCTTCAGACTGTACAAAGTCCTTACAACTCAAGAGCCTAAAGGACACATGCACACATGCACACACACACACACACACACACACACACACACTCACAGCTATATACTAGAATTTCTCAAGAACTTGAATGGAAAAATTATGTACCAGTTGGCAACAATCCAAGTCAACAAGTCAAGCACAATAGTACATTAAAAATATGTATCCAGAGCAAACAACATATTCCAGGTATTGACGTTTAGTTCAGTATTTGGAAAGTAATAAAAGTACTCCTAGCAATTAATTCAGGAAAGGCACATGACAAACTCTAATGTGAAAGAGTAAGTCTCATAAAGTCAGGAATAAAGAAAAATTGATGGAAGGGCCTCTACAAATCTACAAAGGATTGATAGCCAGTTTCTTTTTTCAAATGCCAAAACTGAAAGTGCTTATCCGCTTTCACCCATTCCTGTTTAGTAGCTGGAAGTCTAAGCCTTGAAATAAAACCGTGTCAAATAATGCCGTGTACTCGGACACAAAGGATAAATTCCAACTCCCTATTTGTAGCTGGCTTTATTAGTGATCATCACCCTGGTGTCAACCTGACACAAGCCAGAGGTCTCTGGGAAGAGAAATTTCAAGTGCTAAAACACCTTCTTTACATTGCTTTCAGAAAAGTGTGTGCGTCATTTTTTTTTATTAATGATTGATGTGAGTGGGCCCAGCCCACTGTGAGACAAGAGGTCCTGGGTTATGTAAGAAAGCACCTGAGTACGCCATGGAGAGCAGGCCAGTAAGCAGCACTCTTCCATGACCTCTGCTTCAGCTCCTGCCCCCAGGTTCCTGCCCTGACTTCCTGCCCTGAATCTACCCAGGAACTGACAATAAGCTATGCAAAGAAATAACCCTTTCCATCCCAAGTTGCTTTTGCTAGTGTGTGCGATGGCTGTTCTTGGTTGTCAACTCAACTTCATCTGGAAGGAGCTCCAAGCCAGAAATGGAGGAAATACCTGTGAGCGACTTCCTCTTGGTTTGAAGTGGGTGAATCCACTTCTAATCTGCATGTGGGAAGACACATCTTCAGTCTGAGCCAAACCTTCTGCTGGAAATCTATATAAGGGCGTGGAAGAAGGAAGCTTTGCTCTTTGCCTGCTTGCTCTTCCCTTGCTGGTATACCCATTCTTCACTGGCCGCGGAGCCTATACTTTCAGGATTCCAGCATGTACTGAAGACCAGCTGACGTCCAGCCTAGGGAGCTGAGCAGCTGCTATAGTGTTGGACTTTCCCTTCACAGCTAGCCATTCTTGGATTAGTGCCACTGCAGGCTGTAAGTCATCCCAATAAATCTCCTTTTTATATACAGGGATTCATTCTGTAAGTTCTGTGGCTCATGGAGAAGCCTGATTAATATGGTCTTCAATCGCATCAATAGAAATTCAGAAACAGAAATCAGTATCAGATCATTACTTAGTAATGTCCAATGCTCATGTAATTACATATAGTATATAAATAGTATATATACTATATAATATATATACATATAATATACTATAAATCATACTCAATACTTGCTTTTGAATGAAAAATGAAACCCCAAATTATCATCATTACTATTATCATTTATTTGTTTGTTTATGCTGTTTCTGGCTACCAAGTACCGTCAAGCCCAACTTATTATTATTTTTTCTGTTTAAAAATTTTTTTATTCGATATATTTTTTATTTACATTTCAAATGATTTCCCCTTTTCTAGCCCTCCACTCCCCGAAAGTCCTGTAAGCTCCCTTCTCTTCCCCCTGTCCTCCCACCCACTCCTTCCCACTTCCCCGTTCTGGTTTTGCCGAATACTGCTTCACTGAGTCTTTCCAGAACAAGGGGCCACTCTTCCTTTCTTCTTGTACCTCATTTGAGCTATACCACTCCTGGGCATATACCCAGAGGATTCCCCACCATGTAATAAGGATACATGCTCTACTATGTTCATAGCAGCCCTATTTATAATTGCCAACTTATTATTTAAAGCATGTACAAACCCAGAAGTCATTAGTTTGGCCATTTAATTTTCTCTGAAATTCTCTCTATTCGCACTAGGTGGCGCCCTTCACCAGGCGTTTGTCACTGTGAAACTATAGATTCCTCTCCTCATGATCCGTGGTTTCCTCTGAAAGACCTGAAGAAATTCTTTTATTTTATGTAGGCTCCTCTATGCTTCTTTGCTATGTGAAATTGCTGACATGTATTTTCCTAATCTTCGGAAGGCTTTTCTCTGTATAAGTACTTCAGAGAAAAAGCCTGTGGAGTAGAAGAGCAGCACGTTTAAATAACAGAGAGCAGGAAAGGAGGGAGGGAGGGAGAGACAGAGACAGAGACAGAGAGATGGAGACAGAGAGACAGAGACAGAAGAGAAGGGAAAAGATCAATACAGGGTCAGCTACAGTATGATCCATTTTTCTCCGTTTGAATATTCTTTAGACACAGAGTTTACAGGACCCCTCCACCCCAAGAATATTTTAAGTCGTTCACGTGTATGCCACTCCCCTGTGTCTCTATCAGAAGTGGTCTTTTTTAACTGGATTGTGTTTAAGTATTCGATTTATGTCATCCCAAATCTTGATGAGGAACATAAGAAAGGGGCTATGAGCCACTCCTAAATAACAGAACCATGCACTTAGAAATCAAGGTGCTTAACATGCAGTGTTAAAGAGCTGGGCGTGCCCAGGCGATCACCCACTGAAAAACAAGCCTGCTACTTGAAGGGAATAAGACACTGGAAAGAGTAGTTTGGAATCCGAGGAGAGGACAAAGAAGGGCGTGGCGTGTTTTGTTCTCAGGGCAAAACAGCAGAGCTCTTACAGGATCTCACTAGGACGTCTCAAAGTCCTTGGTGGAATTTTGTTTCTTTTGGTTGCATCTTCATTCTAGTGTGCACCCCTCCCTGGAGGCAGCGCCACCGGCAGCTTTGGGCCCTTGTGGACTTCTGTAACCTTTCTGGTGCGTTTCTGCAGGTTCAGCTCTCTGTGCAGAGGGACTCCACCTGGAAGTCTCCCAGGGCACAAGTAGTCAGCATGAGTTCCCAGCTGACTCTGGCTCCTCCTGCAACTTCCCCAGCCCGTCTTCATCTGACACTCAGGCGACCACCTTCCGGAGCCATCAACTCTTCCTTCTGCTTCTCCTGATACTAGCTGGTCACCGCAAAGCCCAATAGTTCAAACTGTCTTCACTCCTCCTCTAGTTTCCATTCTTTGTGTGCTTCCTGACCCCCGCACTCTCTCTCAAATATAATTACTTAATTAATATCCGCTCCCCTGCCCTCCCAGTATTCCTTCACACAAGTCCTGTGCCCATTGCACCTTCCCCTCTCTTTGAGTCACTGTAGGACTTCCTACCTCCAATCCAGCTGGGCCTAGACAAGACAGTGCCTTTAGGGGAAGCAGGATCCACAGGCAGGCAGGCCACAGGCTCCAGGACAGACCCCGCTCCTGCTGTTGGGGGAACCTGCTAAAGACCCAGCTTCTCTAAGTCCAGCCCTGCTCACTGTGGTTGGTGGTTCAGTCTGATGGAGGAGGAGAAGGCTGGGGGCTGAAGAGGACTCCACTCTTGCTCTAGGAGCTCTGTGTCTCTCAGGAGGATGCTAATGCTGCACTGAACACCCTCCCCCTCCTCTCCACATCACATCCCACAACTCATCATCTTACCCTCCCCAGAATGTTGTTTAACAAAACAAGTGTAAGCAAATGATCTCTGTTTAAACTCTATTCTATCTCTAAGATAAAAGTTCAATTTCCTATAAAAGTCCTTAAAAGGCCTTCCTACATCGCTGGCTGTCCTGGAACTCACTCTGTAGACCAGGCTGCCCTCGACCTCAGAAACCCTCCTGCTTCTGCCTTCCAAGTGCTGGGATTAAAGGCGTGTGCCATCACTGCCCAAGGTCTTCCTTTCTGACATCATTTAACACTGCTGAGCTAAACCCTAGACTACAAAAGAAAAAATACACTGAAAATCACAAAGTTTCAAAGTTTTATGATACTTGTATTATTAATTTTATGTCTTTTCTCCTTCCTTCCTTCCTTTTCCTTTCTTTCCTCCTTCCTCTCTTCCTTTCTTCCTTCTAACCTTCTTTCCTCCCACCTACTACCAGGGTTTCATTCTGGCCTCTTTCTCTACAACTGATGAGAACACTGAGCTTCTGCTCCTGCGGCTTCTACTTCCTGAGTTCCGGGATAACTTGTGTGAATGACCGTGTACAATGTCTGTGGTTCTGGGGTTGAAGCCGGGCTCTGTGCATGCCCACCAAGCACTCTGCCGCAGAGCTTCATGCCAACCATGCACTGTCTCTTAAATGCCTCGCTTTTCTTCCTTCTCGAGTGTTTATCTCAAAAACTCATGATTTTTATTCAAGACTCATTATCTCCTAGATTGATCTTTCTTCTTCCCGTCCCAGTGACTTATACGAACTTGTGTTTATGAGTTGTCATGGTTTGTTGGATGCCAATATTCTGAGTTCCAGCATATCATCAAAAACTTCCCATTTTCTTCTTTAGTGAAAAACCCCCTATGTAACATTCACAATATCTCCACCAACGTGTGAATGAAGTGTTGGTGTAATTGTGGGCAAATGTTCTGGAATGTTTAATGAGTTGAGTCTTGTCCTAAGACTTTAGAAATGATACTGCATTTAACTCATTCAGTATCCATTCAGAGTCCTGTGAGTGTTCAGTCATTCAGATAATATGTGACCTAAACAAGCAAGTCATTCTTCCAAGGACTTGAGGTGAAAATGCCAGGGAATGAAAAACACAGAGAAGATAAAACCACAATCTAGCTATATGCCAGGAAAATTTATTAAGAAGCACAGTGTCATGTAGACCATTTGTAGGAGAATGGCTAAGGTCAGCAGAGGCTAAGTCCAGAGGCACATGGTGGATGCCCAGAAATAGCCACCTTGACTGCTTCAAGGCCCTGGCCCTGCTGCAGACCAGACCTTGCCAAGTCTGCTCCTGGACAAAGACACAGAGCTACATTCCCTTTGTCCTTTTATTGGGACTTCTGAGAAAGTCTTGGATAAATCTAGCTCTCCACAATATACTTCAGAAATTATGGATCATCACATGCAAAATCAGCACACACAGGCAAGGGTGTTGCTTGGTTTGTCTTGATATATTTCACTCCCTTAGCCTCAAATATTTGTCGCCTCCTCAAAGACTGACTATTAATAAATACTATTTTGAATTCCAAGCAAAAACAAGAAAAAATTTTAAAAAATGACTCTGGATTTCTGAAGGTAATTCTTGAAGGTTTACTGGTAAAAGATTTCAGCTAAAAAGACAATACTGGCTGAGTGCTTTTAAGAATTCCTAACCAATTTCTTTCTCTTCTGACCACAGGGTTACTTTACTGGAAACCAGGTAGGCACACACCTGTTGGGGGCCTCAGCATCATCTGTAGGATCAACATCACTGTGAACTTTCCATGCCATTTGAGTTATTGACTCCCAGTTCCAAGTATAAACACTCATCGGCTTACATTTCTAGCCTTCATGTCCAAATAGTCTAAGCCAGGAGGTGCAACAGTACAGGAATCTATCCAGATCTTACAGCACATTGGAGCCACAACCACTGTTGAACCATGTCTGGGACCCTCCCTACCTCTGTGCGTAAATACTGTCTTTAGTACTTGACATGTCATCCTTGCAGACAAAAGCATGTTAACCAAGGTACTGTATATCAGGATGCTGAGTGTAAGTAGGATATTGCTCATTTTAGGCAAAGCAGATAGAACAGAATAAATGTTATATAGATGGGCTAAAGTCACACATCAGAAACGTGTACAAATTGATAGTGAGCTTTGGCAGAGCACAGGTGTTAGGTAAAGTGATTTCAGACATTATTCTAGCAATGGTTAAGAAGAAGTCAGCTCAGAAACTTTGTAAAATACCACCAGACCGCCACTCCTGAAAGAGAAAGGTCATAAAGAACATAGGCACCTACCCCACCCCCACCCCTGGAAGGGAGGGACTCATTATATTCCTCAGACCACAGGGAGGTCTCTCTGGGTAAGGGAGGCCTAGAGTTTTTCAGTGACCGTTGGCCACCTACTTCATTCCCTAACTACCAATCAGTTTAGGAGTCACACTGTTCTTCCAATCATATGGTGCTTAATGGTGGCTGCCCTGAGGACTGTATAAAGGCCCACCAGATGGCCTGCACATGGTCATTCTCTCCCCGTATGCAGGGCGACGCCAACATGTTGGAACATTAATTATTCTTGCTTTATGCATTGATTCCAGACTCTGCATTGTTCACTCAGGAGGTCCCTGGTGACCTAAGGCTTGCCAGAGTCTTACATTTACACTTCCAAATTAACAAGGACCTTTGGGTATGAAGGACAGTCTTGGGCTAGCACTGAAAGTCATGAGACCCAAGAAAGCCCTCACTCCCAAGTAAATGTTGGGCCCTGTAACAAAAGGGGAAGGTTGTCCTAGAGAGACTAAAGGAGCAATGTCTGTTTCGACTTTGTCCCTTCCAACCCTCTCTCGGGACACTTGGGGCAGCTCCATGCTGAGGGTGGACAGCACATTTTTGTGCCTGCCATGTGCTGCACCAAAAGTTCATTGCCTTCTTCCTGCTCCTAGAATTTAACTGAAAGGCTGTCCCGTCCCTACCCTTAGCAAGCAGAGTGTGTGTCTGACACCCCAGTCACAGTCTGTCACTACCTAACATTGTCAATGTTCTCATCAAGTTCTCACTACTGCCCAGTGAGCGCCATGTCATGTCATCTTGCTTCTACCAATGACCTATACATTGCCTTCTACCACACTCCATGACCATCTCTTATTAAATTCAGTGAGCACTATGCTATTTAATTTAATTATTTTTTTGTCCCTTTATAACTTGGATTCTTGGTAATATTCAGCATTAGTTTTATTTACCTTTTCTCATTTTTTTCTTAGTCCACCTTTTCTACCTCAAAAGCTACTTCATCCAAGTTCTAGCTCTTACTTATGTTATCACCAGTAGTCCTCCACAGCATCATCTTTCTCCTGTCTTCTTTAAAATCTTTACAGCATCCTCCAATGGACTGCCCCTGGGCCTCAACTACTGTCTAGGGACTGACAAGCCCCAAAGCTGTTCTCTCTGCAATACTTATCTTACATCCGAGTTCTAAACCAGTTTCTCCACCAAATGTATGTTATACATCCAGCCAAAGAGTCTAAATACAACATAGTCCAAGTATCCCATCATGCGGGACCTAATTATTCAGGGAGGCAAGAGAAACCTAAGCCTGAAAGAGAAATGGGCGGGAAAAGAGAGCAAGGCCAAGCAAAAAGGGGGGTCTTGTCAAAGCCTCTTTAATGAAAGGCAAAGCGCCTGGTTTTGAACACACTGTAAGAGGAAGTAGGGAGGCACTGAGGGGAATGCTAAAAGCACAGAAAGAGGAAAGGTCATCCAGACAGATGCTGGCTGTGGCATCCAGCAGCGTTTCTGGAATGCTGGTTCCGCCCAGACAACCGCAGGTGTTCAGCCAGGATGAGAACCAGTTGATCAGCCTTGTGTGAAGAAGGGGGTGGTTCAGCTGTAAACTGCAAGGTCAGTGGGCTCTCAAGGTGAGAGCTGTTGAAGGTCTGGTTTTTCACAGTTTGGTCTCCCACATCCAAGTGAAGCCACTATCACCCGCCCCTCACACCCAGCCATTGGCCTTCTTCCTTTGGCAATAGTATCGAACACATAAACCTCAGAGCCATCTCATATGCCTCCCTGTTTACATATTTTCATTGTATGTTTTCTCAGTTTCCAACTTCTATATGGTCTAATTGGGACGTGCATCCCTCGCAGTGTAGTGGAAATGCATTTCTGAAATGACTTTCATCCGTTGCAGCAGAAATCCCAGGGCAGAGGGGTCATCTAGAGATGCTGAGGCTGCCTAGTATTGTCAATGCCACCATGAGGCAGAGTCGAAGTCCCTGAAGAGGCCAGTACAGAGTATTAGGAAAGCTATATCATCAATTACAAGGGAGATCCCAGCATCCAGAACAGTGGGATGACCACCAAAAACTTCCATCTGTGTGGAGTAGAGTTACACTGCGTTTTACATTAATTTTTACATGAAGTCTTGGAAACCAAGAAAGGAAAGGTTATGGCTTAAAGTGATGGATTTGTGCGTCAAGTCAACAAGGGGTAGACAGAGTCTTCTGGATAGATTTTATATTTGATTATTTTGCTTTTTGTTTGTTGATATTTTTGGTTTTATTTTTTATTAGCTCTTTGGGAATTCCAGATAATGTGTTTTGATTATATCCAGCCCCCTCCCTCAACTTTTCCCTGAATTACTCCTTCTCCTATTCATCTAATTCACTGTCTTTCAGTGGAACCTATCAAGACCAAATTGCGATATCCAAATATTCTTAGATGTATGGCCTTCTACTTGACGTTACCAAGGGCTATAATCTTAGAGAAAACTGACTCTCTCAGATGCTAAAAGTTGTCAAAGTCTCCTCAGCTAGGGGAGAGACTTCATGCCCAGCTCCTGTCTCCATGTCTTGGGCTTGCACGGTTCTTATACATGCAATTACTGCAAGCTCATTTGTCTTGATGTACCCCTAAAGCACTGTTTTCTTGGAGACAACTACCAGACTTGGCTCTTACTCTATTTCTGTCCCATCTTCTGCTAGTGTTTTTATCCCTGAGAGGAGGGCTGTAGTGATGATGTTCCATTTTGGCTGAGCCTTCTGTAGGCTACTATTCTCTGTACCATGGCCAAGCTTGAGAAATTGATTTATATGTGGCTATAATGATAATTGACTAGGGGCCAATTTAATGCTATATCCATTTGTGATATTAATAGTAATATATTCTCACCTAGTGCCTAGTACATACAAATTATTGGACTCCTAATGGTGCCAAATAATGATTTTTGTCTTGTGGATCAGGATTTGCATCTATTCAGAAAGTGGTTTACTCCCATGATTCTTAAGACAGTTTCACCAGTGGTCATGTTTTGCCAGGATTAGCATTATTATAGAATACAAGTTTCATAGCCAGGTCAGACTGATAATACTTTTTCTCTTCTGTATCCACACATCAAATGAGATACAAGAAGAAAGGAGGAGTGGCCCCTGGTTCTGGAAAGACTCAGTGAAGCAGTATTCGACAAAACCAGAATGGGGAAGTGGGAAGGGGTGGGTGGGAGGACAGAGGACAGGGGAAGAGAAGGGGGCTTACAGGACTTTCGGGGAGTGGGGGGCTAGAAAAGGGGAAATCATTTGAAATGTAAATAAATTATATCGAATAAAAAAAAATTAAAAAAAAAAAAAAAAAACCTCCAAAAACTAAAGCAATAGTAATAGCAAGGAAGACTCCAGGTCAGTTCTAGCTGCATTTCTCTATGTGCTGTGACTCAAGTACGCAGTTTCTTCAGAAATGGGATGTTACATCAAGAGTAGCCAATATCACTGATGACGGAAAGGGGGCATAAGAAGAGGAGAAAGGGAAAGAGAGTAGAAGGAGCAGTTCCACAGCCCAGTGAGCAATGATCCCCCTCTTAGGCACCCATGAACCTGAATCATGAGAGGGGAAGTTCTCCCCAGAACTCCCCCATTGGCAAAACCTATGAGCCCTTTAACATCAAAGCTGCCCTGGACCCCTGCCTTCTATCCTCTTCTGGCTTACAGTTCTGCTTGGTCCACTTAGTGAATGAAATCTCTGCTGTAACACGAACCCTCACCAGCATACTCCAGACTTTAAAGCACAAGCCTCTCTCAAATCACTCCATTCTAAACTTAAACCAGACACTATTTTCATGTTCAAATATCTATACCGTATTTCTAGTTTGATTTATTTGTAGTATTCTGTAGACTTCCTAGAATACATTTTTCTCTGGATGCAACTGAAAGGATCAGTTGACCAATTAATAAACATATTCAAAATAAAATAATTGCCTCATTTCTTCTTTCTCAAACATAATCCTCATCAGAATTTACATCTGGGGAGAGAGAGCTCAATATTCACCCGCTAGAGTCTCTCTGGAAATCTGTGGGATTAGAAATGAAGCTGGCAGGGGATTGAATTCAGCTTCCTGAAGTAGCACTGATATGGGTGATGTATCTTAGAAATGCATCTGGGATCCCAAGAAAATGATCCCAAGATTCAAATATTTCTGCAAGACACCAAGTTTTACTCCTGCAGAAAGGTGTCCAATTGTCCTTAAGCAGGCAACTAAGTTGAACCAGCAGTGGCCCTGTGCCCCCCTCAGAGTGCTCAGTGCTTGGCCTTAGGTTCTTGTCAGGTGTTCTAATTCCAAACAGCACTGTTGAGTAGCAATGTGCTACTTCTTAGAACTCACGCTTTGCTGATTCGGGGAGGGACTGTCTGTCAGATGGAGTCTTTAAAAATCTCTTTGAAGATGAAACTTTCTTTGTTTTTTTTTTTTAATCTTCTGGCAGAAAAAAAAAAAAGGAAAACACAAAACCCAATATGGTTCCTTTATATCTCCCACAGTCCATAAGGCATTCTTTAAGAGAAACGCAGGATTTCTTTAGTGCTCTACAGCAGTACTGTAAACAAGTTAGAATTTGACCTCATTTACAAAGATTTTGTCTCCTCTCTCATTGCATCTTCTATCACCATTAGTTTGGAATCAAGATCATCAAAACATGAAGTCTGATACTTTATTAGATTATGGATTAAGATTATAACATATCATTCTGTGAAAAGTACAGCAGAGATTTCTGAGAGCCTGCTAATAGTCTGCCTGATTGGATGTGGGTGGCCACTGACACCAGAGACTTTGACTTTATAAAAAAGAACTCCATGACCAGTAATCACAAAAATATGGTATTTGAACATAGGTTCATTTTGTAAGGGTCCATGATTCACCGAAGAATGGCACCTAGTATTTAAACACAAAGAGTGTTTTATTATGCAGAAGTGCCTCATGTTGGGGCCAAGTGAGGTTGCAGGCCTGATTTAAAGAACATCAGGGAATTCCAGGGTATGTGACCTATCTGTTGGATCCACCTCTATAGACATTCCATTACCAGGCTGTGGGGACTGGGAACTTGCTGAGGAGGTCTGAAAACTTGCTGAGGAAGTGTGGGAACTGCTGCTGACCATGCCTCCGACCATGTGGTCAGGCAGTTTCTGAGGCCTGGACTTGCCTGGAATTGCCCAGTTCTTGGAGACAGAGATTTAGGCCTCATCTCCTTAACTGCCAAATTGAAGCCTGTCATGGAATCAGCCTAGCATTCTCAATTTCAATGTCCAATTCACCGCAGTTTTTCTGTGGCAAGGGTGCATCTCAGTTCCGGGGCAGACTGCTGGCTTGGGAACCAGATAAAATGTTAGAAGAGTGAGACAATTCCCAAGGGCATCCAGGCACACAAGGGCCATATTAGTCTTGGTTTCTCATTAATTCTGCAAGTTGTGAACTCAAGTTTGCTTCCACTGCTCACAATAGTTCCTTCTGCTGACTGGTGGATGTCACTTGGTTCATTAGAAATGGAAAGGGTTTGATTCAAGAGCCTGTAGAAAATTGGTCCTTGAAGACGCCATGCTAGAATTCAGCCTTTGATGAAGTTTCTCAAGATCCCCACTCAGCAACCCCTTCTGTGTAACAAAAACCATGTTACTGTAGTTTTTTTCTCTGCATTGAACTAATTCATCAAGATAAAATTGGCTCAGTAATTCTAGGCAATAATTGAAATTTACAAAGCTCAGAATCTCTTCTTATTTCCAAGAAACACAGGCGCCTTCTCAACATTTATATAAAGCTGAAAAAATTGTTGTTGGAGGAGATTGCCCTGCTGTCTCAGCTGAGCTTCATGGACTCAGTCTTATAATTCATGCTTGGATGAGCTTGTCAGTGATGAGGCTGCCTTTGAAGCTTCCAGTCCCCTCCTCAGCATTCAACTATGCTTGTATAAATAGCTTCAATCATTTTACTTCCTCACCAAGATAAGATTTGGATGAAATTGCTTTTTTGGTCTTCCATCAATAATGTTTCTGGAGTATCTATTTGAAGTAAGATTTGTTCACATTTCCCTGTAAAAATTATACAACACATAGGTACACATTAACACAACACAGCACACACAGACACACACACACACACACACACACACACACACACACACACACACACACACAGTTTTATCATAGTCCTGACAAATTACACCCAGTAATTTGTTTCTCCAATTAAGTTCCCCCAGAGTTTTGTTTCTGTATCTTTGCATCCCTGTCTCACCAGAAATGCAGACTGGCAGATGACAAACCCTCAGAAAATGTTAATGAAAGACTTTATAACTAGTACATTTTCATTTAATTTTTTTTTTACAAACATACATGCATATGTTTCATGAGTTCATTGTTTTTAATAGCTGAGTAGTAGTCCATTGTGTAAAAGTACCACATTTTCTTTATCCATTCCTCTGTTGAAGGACATCTGGGATCTTTCCAGGTTCTATTATAATAAAAGCTTGTTATGAATATAGTGGAGCTTGGGTCCTTGTTATATGTTGGAACATCTTTTGGGTATATGCCCAGGAGTGCTATAGCTTGGTCCTCAAGTAGTACTATGCCCAATTTCCTGAGGAACCTCCAGACTCATTTCCACAGTAACCAGTAGTGTGTCTTTCTATATATTGGATATTAGCCCTGTATCGAATGTAGAATTGGGAAAGATCATTTCCAAATCTGTTGGTTGCTGTTTTGTCCTATGGACAGTGTCCTTTGCCTTACAGAATCTTTGCAGTTTTATGAATTCCCATTTGTCAATTCTTGATCTTAGAGTGTTCTGTTCGGAAAATCTCCCCTGTGCCCATGTGCTCAAAACTCTTCCCCAGTTTATCTTCTGTTAGTTTCAGTGTATCTGGTTTTACATGGAGGTCCTTGATCCATTTGGACTTGATATTTGTACAAGGAGATAAAAATGGGTATATTTGCATTCTTCTACATGTTAACAGCCAGTTGAACCAGCACCGTTTGCTGAAAATGCTATCTTTTTTTTCCCACTGGGTGGTGTTAGCTCCTTTCTCAAAGATCAAGTGGCCATATGTATGTGGATTCGTTTCTTGGTCTTCAGTTGTGTTACCTTGATCTACCTGCCTGTCTCTGTACCAATATCATGCAGCTTTTCATCATTATTGCTCTGTAACACAGCTTGATTTCAGGGGTTGCTGATAGACAAATAATATTTAAAGACTATATTTCAGATTTTTTTCATTAAGTGCTTGTATTAAGGGATTAAGTTGAATAATTTAAATACATAGAAAAAAAACGTGTAATCACAATCACCATTAACTGACTGAAATGCTAAAACCTTGCATCAGTGGATACTTTGGTCATTTACCTCAATTCCCAGATTACAAAATTTATCAATACATACTTAATATATTCTAAAGAGTAATGAATATTTGTATTGTTCAAATTCTTTAATAAATATTATAAAGACTACTTTTCTACTCTCACTATAAGGGAGCCATAGGGGGCAGAAGACCAAGAGAGCAAAGCAATCTAAAATAATGAATAAAACTCAAACACTCAAATAACTCACGGAAACTGAAGCAGCAATCTCAAGGCCTGCATGAGTCTACAAGGTGTGTGTGAGTGTGTGTATATGTGTGTAGGGTAGAGAGGTGCTGAGAGGAATAGAGATGGGGAAAATTATCAGAATGTGTTGTATGACAAAAGAATTTATGTTTAATGAAAGGAAGGAGGAAGAAAATATAATGATTTATCTGAAAAAAGATGGAAGAAAAACATTAACTTTTAAATCTCACACTTTAAATAATAGAAATAAAATAAAATAGAATCATATTTTATATTTATTTTAATGTTTTTTATAGTAAAGTTGTAGATGTTAGAATGAATTAATTTGCAGAATATTTTTATACTTAACTATGATTCTGAAATAAGCAATCACTGTGATGGGAAAGTTAAATACAAATCTTCAGTGCTGTCTGACCTCCCTGTGGAGGAAGCTTTCTTACTCTATTCAGTAAAGCACGTTCATTTTTAAAGTCGCCTATGACTTTTACATGTTGGTCTCTAAGGTTCATAGTGTTAATGGTGTCGCATTTTCACATATACCTTTAATAGTTTAAAAAAGATTTGGGTATTGAGAGTATTTGGGAATGAATATGCATTTTACACTCTTTAAAAAAGATTTGTCCTTTTCTTGAACAGATATTATTGCTTATATTCATCTATCAACAATCTATCTATCTAATGTATCTACATAACTCTTTTCTATCATCTATCATATCAGACATACATTTGTGAAAATTTTTAATTAATAAAAATACTTATGCTTCAAAAATTGTAAAAAGAATACAATTTTAAAGCTAAAGGACTGAAGGACATGAAATACACTTGTTACTTTGTCAGTTATAGCATGAGCCTTTGAATCTTGACATGACAATGGCCTGTCACCCTGACCATTAAAGTATCATCAGACTTCAGCGGTTGTCTTACCAACTGCAGTCTTCAGTTTGGTATTTAGTGACTAGAAGGAAAGCATTAATCTCACATACATTGATTGGTTCTCAATTCCAGGCTCCACTGTAAAGGTATGTATATAATAACTAATTTGATTCTTATGATAGTCTAATGGAATCAGGACGTGTTTTATCTTGATTCCTCCAGATCTTTGGAACTAACTTATAACTTGGCAGTGGCTTCATGAAAAGTTACTCATTAGCAGTATTCATTACTAATCCCCTAAAGAAACAAGTTATCATGTAATGAGAGGTATGCTATGAGCTTCCAAGAGAATGTTTTCTATAAAAGCATATAAAAATATATATCCTGTATATGAAAGAGGAACATTTTTTAAACTAATTTTTTTGCCCTCTATTAACGCAAACTTTTGTTGTAAACTGGTCAGGTTCAACCTAAAATGTATGAGTTGTCTGATTTTCTGGAAATTTTTATTTTTTACTAGATATGTTGTGAGTTTTTTAAAAAAAATTTCAATATTTTAATGTTCATTCAGTTAGAATGGAATTCACTTTCCAAACATGTCCATTTACTCTAATTTTGAATACCATTAAACTGAGTTGGTATAATTTTTGAAAATTATCTTTACATTATTTTTTGACATGTGTGATGTTAACCATTGGCTGCTGTTCCTCCTGACACCTCTAATTTCATGGCTCCTAAATGCTTTCTTCATAAAAGCTGGTATCTCTCTACATATTCCTTGAAAGATATATCAAATGTTTTAGACAGTGATATTCACTTAATATATGTTTTAATATTCAAATTGTATGAGCAGGTTACAGTAAAGAACCACCAAAAGAGTAGCTATCAATCTATCTATTGATCTATCATCCATTTGCCTCTATAGATGCTCACCTATATAACTTTAATATACATATGTATGGTTGTGAAAAGGATTCCTTTCAAAGGATTACGGTTCAATAACTGTTAGGAAAAAATTAAAACTCCTAAGTATAAGGGAAGGAAATTATGTGCCTCTGTGTCAGTTGGCATGAGCCTTAGAATATCAACATCACAAAGGTTCTTTAGCCTGACTACTACAGAATCCTCAGACTTCAGTAGTGTGTCTAGCAACTGTAGTAACCAGTTTGGTATTCAGGAGTATGAAGGCAAAATTCAAGTTTGTTGAAAGGTTCTCCCTCCCAGGATTCACTGAAAAGGTATTTTTATAAGTAATTTGTTTCTAATGATAGCCTAATCATGTCAGGAAGTGTTCTCTCTTTATTCTCCTAGATCATATGAACTAACTCTCAACTCAGCAGTGGTTTCTTGAAAAGGTAGTCATTGGAGGAATACTCAGTACCAGTCTTCTATAGAAACATTATTATGTGAGGAGAAATATGCTTTGAACATACAGGAATGGTTTCTGTAAATCTGAAAGAAATGTCTAAGTTATGAGTGAGTATTATTTTATGTGCAACCCAATTGTTTTAACCACCATGACTATACAAAGATTTTTAAAAAGAATTGGTCATACTTTTTTGTAGGCCTCAAATTTAAATTTAATTTGTTATACTTTATAACACATATTGTGTTATTTGGAATCTATTTCTGAATATTTGAATGTTAATTAAGATTAGACAATAACTACTTTCTAGACATGCTCATTTCTTTTCAGTTTGTTCATCATGAAATTGAGTTGGTATTATTTTGTAACATATCTTTATATTAGTGTTTGAAGTATGTGATGACAACCATTGGCTGTGTTCCTTCTGACTATATCTCATGGGTCTTAAATTTTTTCTACCTAGATGGTGGTGTCTCTCTACATATTCTTTGACAGATATGTCATATGTTTTAGCAAGTTGTATTAACTTAATATATAATTTAATACTCATATTGTATGAGCAGGGTATAATAAAGAAACCACTCCTTTATTATAGGGAGGAAGGTTATTATGGATAAAATAACAATGTTCAGAGGCATCTAGACATGTTTAGAGTAGATTGAAGCTTGATTTTGCCAATGTTGTCTAAAAAAGAACAGAGAATATCAGGGTAGAAAATTGGAGATAGCTGGGGGAGTGAAAGAAACATTGCCTTCATAAAGAGAATGGAGCTTCTATAAGATTTTCTGAGTTAGCTTAGTGCAGAAGCTGATGGAAATGTTTGGGAAGGAACAGAAATATAAGTGAAATATATAATAATTACTATTACTTCCTGCTCATGAAAAAGTAATGACCGGTGTGGCTGTTGACAATCCTGATAGAAGTCACAAGTCAATGGATTGTCATATGATTCTTTTCCCAGATGCAAGGGAAATGACTTTTTTTCTCTGAACAAGATTAATTTTTTCCACTAATTTTTATACATACTAATTTTGGTTTTGAGCTTTACGTTTGATAGTTTATAACTACCAGGAATCCATCTGTATTCTATCTTGAGCTGGCATTTTAAAATATATGGACTCCCTGAGAACTAACTAGAGTTAATACTTTGGAAAAACTGCTTATTTCCTTGACCTGAACATATATTAGTTTACAAAGGGTAAAGTAAGGCATTTCAACACATACATTTCACTTACATGTTTTCTTTACCATAATGTAATGTATTAGTCATTTGAATTCAGAGTTATATAGCAGAAAAATCATTATGAAGTATTTTACAGTTTGGCAGAATATTGCTATCTTAATTATTACCATATACTTGCACATATCAGTGAAACTGCACTGTTTGCAGAAGGCACAATTTATAACTATTTTGAAAATTTAATCATTTCAAATACTCAGGTATTCTAAGTTTATATAATCTTTCTCTATGATTGCTATGTATCCAAGGTATAGTATGGATTTAATTTTACAATTCACAGATTATCTCCCATGTTGTCTCATTCCAAATTCTTTATACCTCTAGGTTTTAGTATAAAAATTTTATTATGTAGTATTAAGCATGGAACCTCTTGTGTAGTCCTCAATGTTGCCTGACTTTCCTGTGCATGAAGCTCTCTGGCTCTACCATATAAGCAGAATTAAGATCCTCAGTGATTTTGGCCTGTCTGAGACTGTTAGTCTCGTAGTTTTAATGATATCTGAATACTGACTTTTTTACCTTAACCTTTTATAGGTCAACAGAAGTAGGTATTATGAATCTATCAGGGTAAATATACATTTCACACAACTTTACACAACTATTTCACCTATTCTTGCACACATATTAGTGAAGCTATCAATTCATATCTTTCTCCCATGTATTACATATATATGTATATATAAAATTTCACACAAATATATATATGGTTGAAAAATATCTTTTATTAAATATAAATACTCAAGGATCAACAATTATTCAAAAATAAAAGAAGCCACAAAGCTGAAGGGAAAGGAGTGTATGTGGCATTTTCTCAGATAGGACATAGCCTTACACTATAGACATCACACTTCTAATTTCCCTTCGTTTTTCTGTAATTATTGGATTTCCATGAGATCCTACATAATTAATTGTAAGATTTAAAATAAATCTCCCAGGTTGTTTTAGGCACAGTTCCTAGTATTTCTTTGCTTTACTAAATAAACTTTATTGTACCTAATAAGTATGTGTCTTCTACTACAGTCTTTAAAATTTCCTGTGATGTTTGCATTTATTAGACTCTAAGGTTCACAGTATTGGTAAAGTCTACATGCTGTCTTTTCACATTCACTCTGGACAGGTTGAAAAATTAAGGCATTAAGAATCTTTGGAGATGAAGATTAAATATACATATATATATGTAAAAATCATGTTTTACACAAATATTTCTCCTATTGTTGCACACATATTATTATTATGGTTTTCTATTTATCTATCAATCTATCAATCTATGGTTGTGAAAATATGTTATTCCTTACAATTTTTCAAAAAAATATTGACAAATAATTTTGAAGTCGCTAAGTATAAGAAAAGGCAATGCACGTGTCACTGTGTCAGATGACATGAGCCTTTGACATCACAATGGTCCATCAGCCTGACTACTACAGGGGCCTCAGATCTCAGTAGTTTGTCTACCATCTGTAGTCCCTGTAGTAGTCAGGCTGATGGTGTTCCAGTTTGGTGTTCAAGAGGAGGAAGGCAAAATAAAATTTCAATTCCATTGAAAGGTTCTCCATTACAGGCTCCATGGAAAAGGAATTTTTATAACTAATTTTAATCTCATCATAGACTAATCATATCAGGAATTGTTCTCTCTTTATTTCTCCACAAATTTGAGTTGGTACTATCTTTAATATATCTTTATATTATTGTTTGAAGTGGGTGATGACAACTATTTGTAGCTGTATTTCTTTGACACATTGATTTCACAGGATTCTGAAATGGTCTGTAAGTTCATATGGTGCCTATGTTCATATTTTTTAAAAAAGTAACATATTTTTGGCAAAATTATAGAGGAAAATATATATCATAAATATTAAATTTGTATGAGCACATCACAGTAAAGAAACCACCAGAAGATTTGCCATTCCATCATTACAGGGAACAATTTCATTATGGATTAGAAAGAAAACATGCTCAGAGGCAACTGGAAGAGTTTAGATAGGAAAAAAAAAACAGATTTGGTATGGCCAAGGCTGGGAAATATAGAAGGAAGAATATCCAGGAAAAACAAATGGGGATTATTTGAGTAGGAAAAACTTTGTATTCATAAAGATCAAGAGGGGGTTCTATCATTAGCATAGCATAGGAGATCGAGAGCTTTGGAGAGGTGCAGGAATCTACAAGGAGACTTTAAAATGTACAAGTATTTTTACTTTCCAGAATCAATGTTGATATCCATATAGAAACCATATGCAAGCAGCAATGGAAAGGACTTCCATTTCTTTGGAAAATTGTTTTCCAGCATTTTACTCTGAGGTAGTATGTCTGTCTCTGTCATTGAGGTGGATTTACTGCTTGCAGCAAACTATTGGGACCTTTAAATTTATTCAGTCTGTTAGTCTGTCTTTTTTTTTTTTTTGGAGCATTGAGTCCATTGATGTTGAGTTATTATGTAAAAGTGATTGTTGCTTCCTGTTATTTTGTTGATAGAGCTGAAATTATTTTTATTTGACTATCTTTTGTTTTGTTAAAAGATTATTTTCTTGGGTGTGGTTTCCCTCTTTGTGTTGAAGTTCTCTATTCATTATCCTTTTTAGGGCTAGATTTGTGGAATGATATTGTGTAAATTTGTTTTTGTCATGGAATATCTTAGTTTCTCCATCTCTGGTAACTGAGATTTTGCTAGGTACAGTAGCATGATCTGGCATTTGTGCTCTCTTAGGGTCTGTAGGACATCTTGCCAGGATTTTCTGACTTTTATCATCTCTGGTGAGATGTGTGGTATAATTCTGACAGGTCTAATTTTGTTACCTGATCTTTTTCCCTTACTGCTTTTAGAATCAAACAGCTTTCCCCTGATTTCTTATTGCTTATATAATAACTTATGTTTTGCTCAATGATAATTTATTTTAAAATATTTCTCTCAAGTCAAAAATAATTGTTAGTATATAAGATTTACTCATATTATTGTTCCATTTTCACTAGTGGATTTAGTGCAGATCAGAAATTTAACTGATATGTAGCATGCAGAGCATTGAAGACCATTCCTCTTGTAAAGCAGAATTGAATGTAGCTCCTGGAATCTACTTCTCTCTGACTTTAATAGATGCTAATGGCTACAAAATGTAACAAGATTTGATATTGTAGCATGTCACTGTTGAAATTGAACTAAACAAACCAAGATGTGTATAATGAACACCACACAATTTGATTTTAATACTTTTTAGGTTATACAAAACAGTAATTAAAGAGAAAGGATAATACAAATGTAATTTCTAACCAGTGACATTAAATAGGAGAATACTCAGCAGCTAGTCAGAACCAGATGTGTCCTCAGGACAGAGAAGAGCAGAAGAGCAGATGGTCCTACAGGGAAATGCACTCTTGCTTCTGCTGCTTGATTTCAGCTATGGCAAATGATAAGTATTGTACATGAGCAATCTCCCTCATGTCTTTCAACACCGTGGTGACTTAGATCCAATTCCTTTAAAGCAAACATTTCTATCGATTTTTACCCATGATTCTAGTGCTTTCATATATTACCCTGTCATATTATTAACAATATTTTGGGTAGTTCAAAAGATTGGTAATAGGTACTTTTTAGCTTTGCTTCATGTGATGACATGTTTATTTCCCTTTTGTCCTTGAAGAGTTATTTTCAGAACATAAAAATATTCTTCTAATTTAAATACATATCCTCCATCACTTTTCTTTCTCCATGTTCTCTAGTGAGTATTTAGCAATGACCCTTCATATTTCTGCCAATTCTTTGGTGGTTTTCTTTGATTTTATGTTTACAGTTTGGCCTTTCACATTTATTACACATATTAACCTCATGACACTTAAGATAATCCTATGTTTTTTTCCATATGAATGAATCAGGAATATATTTTTGCTATTCTAACATAAGGATTTCTTTTCCTCCCAGTTTTCCCTTTTTTTTTCTTATTCTTAGTATTGAATTTAGATTTCTCAGACTCTTGTTTATATTTTAAAATATGTAGATACAGATGATTTTAGGATCATATTAACTTGATAATTCTTATGAGTATACAAATCCACTGACAAATCACCTGCTTGAATCCCAAGATATCCACAAACCTCTCCCTAAGTTGCACATTACTTCTCCTACTCTTCATTTCAAATACAAATATATAAAATATTTCCTTTTTGACTGAATATTGTAGCGATAAAAATGAACTGAGCTGTCCTCATTACTTAATGCCTATGCCATGGCTGGAGGAAAGCATTTACTACATGCCTTGATGGCTTTTGTAATCTGCTCTGAAATTGATGCCTGGTTAGTGATTGCCATACCCCACTGTTTCACCTTTAGTTTATTAATATGTAATTTCAATATTTACAGGGTTTGTATTTCTAATCTTTTAGGATAAAGTGGTATAGTTCTTTTTTTCTTCAATAAACATTTTTACATATTATTGATCAATTATTAAATGTCTATTTTTCTTCATAGTAGGATCATGTGATTTATTATAAGGTTAATCAAATCTCCTGAGAATTACTTACATATTCCTAGTTCACCAGGAGTCAAGAAATATTTTACCATGCTGAAAAAAAAAGTTTTCCTTTCATTTTCATGCATTAAGAACATTAATTTTAGAACTAAATTGTTTAAAAGACACTATCTCTTGAAATGTTTTTGAATAGTTCTTAGTTAGTAGATAGCAAGACGTAAAACTAATTTAGTGTAATGTGTTCTTGTTCATAAAATTCAAGTAACCTGTCATGTTGTGTATAGTCTTGTATGAATCTTCAGAAACACACACACAAACACATACACACAGACACACAGACACATACATACATACATACCAACACAGACATACATACACACACATATACACACACACACACACACACACACAATTATTTTCAGGGTAATAGGTTATGCTCAGTGGATACACGAAAATATATAAAATCTCTGTGAAAGAGATAGCTTATGAAGTGATTTCTTTTGGTCTTGGTTTATGGTTGTTTCTGGATAGTGAGGGGGCACTTGTGCTATGTTTCTTATTTAAGGGATTGTTTACTATGACTCTTACAATGCTTATATGGAGCATTATTTAGAAAGAGTATTCACTTATCTTTTGCTTGTTTTTTTTTAAATTTTTTTGTTTTTGTCTTTTGTTTTCTTTTTTAATAGTTGCTGCTATTAATCTTTATTTACCTAAAACTGTGCACATGCTGTGCAAAAAAAGTAAGGGTGTGAAATGATGGAAGTCTATCTAGATGGGGAGGAAGCAAGAGGTGGTTCTCCTTTTCCACCATCCTCCCTGCCCCTAACACATATACAGAAGAGGACTGCTTGCTCTATCCTAGGTGAATGAAGATGCACCTAACTGGTGAGAACCATGAGGCCCCAGGGAATGAGTACACTTAGTTGGGTGGGATGTAGAGGATGGGAACAGGGACAATGTCCTAGAGACTGTGATGGGCACAGAAAAAATGGGAAGAGGAATGGTAGGAGAGTGGAGAAGGAAGGTGATAAAGACTGGACAGTAAAAGATTAAAGATAATTTAAAAAGAGATAAATAAGGTAAATTCACACTCAACGTTGTATATCGTTCAATCCTTTTGGAATATATTTGTAATGCATTTAGTATATTGGCTTTTCCCTTGGCTTGTACCAACCACACTAATGATGGACTAATCCTTAGGATCTGGCCAAAGACCTCCAACCATAGTTCTTGATCTTCAAGTAAGAGTTCGCCCAGGGGAATACCGGCAGAGAGATAGTATAGCTAGTAGAACTCAGTCAAGATCTCAGGCTCCAAACAACACAGTTACTTATGAAAGTGAACGTGGAAGTTTTAGGCGCACCTTTTCACGTTCTGAACGCGCAGGCATGAGAACCTATGTCAGTACTAACAGTATTCCTATTCACAGAAACTTAAATACTGGATTAAGTGAAACTACATCTGTTGCAATTCAAACCATGTTAAGGCAGATAATGACAGGTTTTGGTGAGCTGAGCTACTTTATGTACAGTGACAGTGATCCAGAGCCTAGTGCCTCAGTCTCCAGACGAAATATGGAAAGAGTAGAGTCACAGAATGGAAGAGGAAGCTCTGGTGGTGGTAACAGCTCTGGTACCAGTTCCAGCTCAACCCCTAGCCCCAGTTCAAGTGGTGAAAGTTCAGAAAGTAGCTCCGAGTTGTTCCAAGGCAGTAGTGAAGGAGGCTCATCTGGCCCGCCCAGGAGAGATGGTCGACATAGGGCCCCAGTCGCATCTGATGACGGTGCCTCTCCGCCATTCCTTAGTGCGGCTCAGTTTTTTCTTTTAAATGAAGATGATGAAGACCAACCTAGAGGACTTACCAAAGAACAACTCAATAACTTGGCAATGAGAAGCTTCGGTGAAAATGATGCATTGAAAACAAGTAGAGTTTGCATTACAGAATATACAGAAGGCAACAAACTTCGTAAACTACCTTGCTCCCATGAGTACCACGACCACTGCCTCGGCTGGTGGTTGTCGGAGAATTCCACCTGTCCCATTTGTCGCAGAGCAGTCTTATCTTCTGGGAACAGAGAAAGTGTTGGGTAATGAGAAGAGAACTCTCAGCTGTGTAGCTGGCATAGTGATGGGCAAACAGAAATCACCTGCTTTATGTCCACTTTTTTTGAGTGGTGCTTAAAATATAAAGTCACAACCTGAATGAGTCATTGCTTTCTTGGGACATTATGTCTTTTCTCTAGTTTCTCTTTCAGGATGGAAAGAATATTTTCAAAGCAACATTTTAGGATGTAAACATTTGATTTCGGTTCCAGATGAGATGAGTTGTTAACCTGTTACTGATAATTTACCCATGTCCACTTGTCAGTTTTTCCTTTGTTGTCTGAGGGCTGCCTTAGCAGTGGCTTCTTTCTATATTCTGTATCACGCTGACCTTTTTTGAAAGTTTCCCAGGCCATAAGAGAGGCATGAAGAAAGTTCCCTCTCAAGACTAAGTTCCATTATGTGTTTTGTAAGTGGTTAACTAAAACTATACCATTCTCAGTTATTGACAGGAATTCATTCACATTCTGAATATTGTTTGTTCACCTTCCAGAGTAGGTGATGATGGATATATCAGTGTGGATAACACTAAACAGTTAGGATCTTCTAAGTGCACTAACTGTCCTAAGCCCTCACTGTGGCACACAATAGAGCAAATTTAGAGTTTAATTGAGATATTTATCTTGTGGAAACATTAAAAAAAGCCTATGCTTGTGTAAGTGAAAAAAATCACATTCATTTGTTTAAAAATATAAAGCTATTTTGTAGAGGCTCAGTACTTTTCCAATGCACTGTTATACTAATGCATTCAAAATTGTAAAGTACCATGCTTAGAAATGAGACTGCTTTTTGTGAGCCAGCATAGTAAAACAACCACACCAAATAAAGTATGATGTTGCTTTGTGGGTGTGTAGATGTCAAGAGCAGAACATATCTCTATTTAGTGTATTTGTGAACAGCTACTGTGACATTAAAAGGAAAGGAACATGAAGAACCCAGCTGCACTGAAGACCAGGACCATGCAGAACCCAACTGCACTGAAGACCAGGACCATGCAGAACCCAGCTGCACTGAAGACCAATGGAGAGCATACAGTTTAACTTGGATTATGCTACGTGGTTGTATAAGAGAATACTTGTCTCAAAACAGCATGGACTTCTTCTCTAAGCCCACATTGTGTAAGTGTAAATTAGGCTGTATACATCCTGTCTAAAACATAAGCATGAAAGATACCTTGGGCAGTTTTCATGCCAACATCACAACAACCTTCCTCAGGTTTTTCCTAGTGCTGCCCATTTACCTGCAAATATAATGATTTCACTTTTATTAATGGAGTAATACTGTTTGATTGTGTAAATGTGACATGTTGTCACTACCTGTTCATCAGGTGATGTACATCTATATTGTTTCCAATTTTTAGTTATTATAAATAGAACGGAAATGAACATATATAAGCAAACACATAGAGTCTAGTAACACAGAGTCAATTGCATATATTCCCAATGTTTGTAGAGCTGGATCTTTTGGAATATTTATTTTCTTCCTTTTTGGAAAACTCCAAGATGAATTTCCAAGGACTCTTCCAGTTTTCATTCTCACCAACAGAAAAAGTCTTTTGTTTTCCCATCATCCTTGCTATCATTTGTTGTCCTTTGTTTTACTAATCTAGAAATTCTGACTACTGTAAGATAGAATCTCATGACTGTTTTCATTTTCATTTTGCTCAGCCCTGGCAGAGATGCCCAAGAGCAAAGCCCTCTCATCAAGCTTCAGAAATTTATGAGGAAGACGAAACAAACATATTTACTCACATATTCTAATAACAAAAATTTGACAATGCTTTTTTGTCAATTTTTTATTTCTTATAAATGGAGTGGAATTATATGAAATATTATTCTCTGTATACATTGATATTATCATAAACATTTTATTATATTATAAAATATATTTAATCTTGACTAATTGACCTGAGGATGGAGAGTGAGTAGAAGGAGGAAACAGATTTGTCAAGCTAAAGGAACACATGTCATAAAACCACACTTTTGTGAACTTTCTCTCTCCTAAGCATGCTTTCTGCAATCTATACTGTCTTCTGGATATGTTGGAATAAAGAGTAAAGGGAAGAAAAGGGATGCCTATAGACTTCTCAGCCAGAATAGGAATATGAAAAGACAATAGCATCACAGGTTAATTTAGACTCCCCCAATCCATAGGAGTGATAACGAGGAACAGTCTCAAGATGTTCTCCACGCTTATTTTCTTCCTTCCCTGTCTCCATGATTCTGATATTTCTTTCTTTGTATCCACCTGGGGAGCCATTTATAAAGTGGGAACTTCACAGAACAGCAGTAAGGTGCCTGTAGCCTCCAGAACTTGCTTTCTGTTTTGTAAATGAAATGCCCTGTTGGAAGAGGAGATTCTATCTGCTGAGAGAATTCTCTTGGGTCTTTAATTACCTTCTGAAAAGTTGAGCATGGCCCTGTTGATACTGTTCCCATAAATGGATTTGATAAATCACATGAATTATGCCTTTCTGAGGTAATCCCATTTGGCATTACATCTTTGTGAGAAGCCATGGGATCCTCCTCAGGAGAATGTTGAACATCTTCCAAGGTCTTAGAATTTCTGACAAGTTTAATAGCAGGACTGACTTCATGGATTAGCAGGCTACCTGTGGGGAATTGATAAATGGGCTGAGCTATTTGGCATAGTCTCCTCATTGTAGGCATTGGCTTTACCCTTCTCATTCAAGTGGATGGGCATTGGTTACATTTAAGAGATTAAAGAAGTGGTCTGGCTTGTTTTGAGAAGGGAAATATTATGACATACAATAATTGGGTACCTCAGGCTGTTTGAAACTTGTGGTGTTCATCCTGTCTCAGCATATTAAATACTGACATCTCAGATGTGATCCACCATGATGGGCATTTATGATTTTATTTGTCTTGTTTTGAGTGTCTTGTTATGAAGATAAATGTGTCATGGAAATTATAAATCCTCCTGTCTCCATTTCCAAAGTGGTGGAATTATTATAGGTGTGCACTAATATCTTTAGGTGAGACCTGGCACCATTCATGCTCCTCAAATAGGTTTTTAAACTTCCAAGCCTAGAACTAGGATTCTGTCTTAGAAGGTAAAAGCATTTGCTGACAATTGCGATGCCTGCAGTAAGTATGATCTACTGGGTCCTTGTACTAGGAAGGAGAGAATAAATCCTATCAAGTTGAAGCACATGCATGAACACACACACACACACACACACAGATGCACACACACACACATACACACACACACACAGAAATTAACATCATATTTAGCATATGCCATTTTAACTGCTTAATGCTATATACACATAATTTTGGTTTTTGTTTGCTTTCTTTGGTTGTTTTGTGATCATCTAAAGTTGCCTAATCCCTATGTATAATCACAGAAATTTTAAAAACTGAGGCAGAAAATTATAAATCGGAGGTACCCCTAATGAACATTGCGTAACAATGAAGATTGCTTAAAAACAGCAAGTTGCCATGAAGCTATTTGCTGTCATCTATTAATCTGGGTTGTACTGGTGAGTTTAGTGAGGGTTTGTGTTTTTGATTCTTTCTTGTAGTGTCTTAATCTTAGTTGTTTTATTGGCATTATTATTATTATTATTTAATCTTTGTTTTATAATACAATCTTTTACAATTTGATCCTTCTCCTGGTCTACTCTGTGAATGTTGAACCTCCAATACCTCATCCCTGATTTCTCAACCACTAAGAATTGGCCCCAACCGATACCTCACCCGACCTCCCCACTCCCTGTGGCCTCATGTCTCTTGAGGGTTAGGCTCATCTTCTGTGACTGAGTTCAGACCATGTAGTCCTCTGTCCTATATGGAGGCATATTAGCTGGTGTATGCAGCCTGGTTGGTGGCTCAGTGTCTGAGAGATCTTTGGGGTCCATGATAGTCAAGAATACTGGTCTTCCTATAGGTTTGCCCACCTTGTGACTTTCTCCCAGCTTTTCCCTAGTTCAGCCACTGGGGTCACCAGCTTATTCCATTGTTTGGGAATAAATATCTGCATCTGACTCTTTCTGCTGTTTGTGAGCACAGCACAGCATGAGTAATAGTGTCAGGCCTTGTGTCCTCCCTTGGGATGGATCCCATTTGGGGCCTATAACTGGAAATCCTTTTCCTCAGGCTTTTCTCCACTTTTGTCTCTGCAGTTCTTTCAGAAAGGGACTCTTCTGGGTCAGAGTTTTTGACTGTGGGATTACAAGCCCATCCCTCCACTTTATGCTCTGTCTTTCTACTGGGAGTGAGATCACCAAGTTCCTTCTCCCCACCAGAGGGCAGTTCATCTACTGTACATCCCTGTGGGACCTGAAAGTGGAACTCACAAAGGCTAACAAGCAGAAGGGCCAAAGTGAGTATGCCTCAGTCCCACTTTAGAGGGACAAGTATGCAGTCATAGTAGTGGGGAAGGGACCTGGGTGACAAAGGAGACAAGGAGGCAAGAGATGAACTTGATCAGGTATTGGGTGTGAGGTACAGAACTGACCTCCTGAGGGCCACAAAAAGAATGGAAACAGCCATGCTGGGAGGGTGGAAGGTGGGAGGAAGCTCTAGAATGTACCAGAGACCTGAGAGGTGAGAGACTCTCAGTATTCAAAGGGAGGGACCTTAGTTTAGTGTTAGTTTTTACTAACTGTATTAAAAACAATGAATTAACTCTTCGTAAATGATTTGTCTGAAAACAAGTTCCCCACAATAAGAAAGAGACACCTGTGAAAGTACTAAAAGCATATAGAACATCATCAAATAGACTCATAACAATCAAAGACTATAAAAGTACTTTTAGTATAAAAGTACTAAAAGCTATGAAGAAAAATGACAAATTCACATATATAGGCCAATCCATTACAACAGCACCCGACTTTTAAATAGATATTCTATGTCTATGTTGCCAATGAACACAGTGATCAGAGTAGACTTCAATACCAAGCAAAAGTGCTATTCATATAACTAAAGAGGAGAAACATTATACAGTATAATCACCATTAAGCCATTTCTCTTTAGCAATCTAGGTCTACAAAATTGAAACATCAGTCTAAAGATAAGGTGAATACTAAAGGGGATACACATGATAAATAATCCTGTACTTATTCCTCATAGGAGCAGGAAGCGTATATGGCAACAACAAAATAAGAGAGACACATTTATACTGCTCTCTATAAGAGTAAACATGAACTGTCTCACACAAATAAAAATACACAGACTAACAGTTTATAAGAAAATGGGCTCCATCATTCTCTTGCATCCAAGAAACACACTTGTTATAGATACACTTGCATACAATTCTTTAGGATGCAGTTGCCTATATTTCTGTGTGTAGGTTTCAGGCCCCAATTAGTTTTTCCTGTGCATTGGTGTTGTCTTGTTCACCTAATCATTTGGCAGTCATGAGAGAGAGCCTTTATGTGTGAGACTAAGGGAACATGGCAGAAGACAGGGAAGACGGAGGGTTTATAAAGTCGGATCTATAATATTGTTTCTCTGGCAACATCAAAAGTGTTTTTTAAATTTTATCAGGTTGAAAAATGATAGAGTCAAAATAGTATCTTAGGACAGTCAGTTTTTACTATATTGATCTTAATGATCTAATACCTTCATCAATTCATTTAAGATTTTTTAATCATATAAATCTTTCACTTCTTGGTTAGAATTATGCCAAAGATATTTTATAATTTTTAAGGTTATTTTAAATGGTGATGTTTCCCTGATTTTCTTCTCAGTAAGGTAATTTTTACACAGAAGGAATATTCATTTGTGTGTTAATTTTAAAAGCTGTTACTTGTTGAGTTACAAGCTATATGAGTTTTCTTTTGGCATATTTTAGTCTGATTTAGCTTTGCTAATGTTAAATAAAAGATACTTTTACTTTTTCATTTCCAACTTGTATCCCCATGGTCTCTTTTAGTTGTACTATTTTGCCTGGAAGTTTGCAAGACCTGTATGAAACAAGAGTAAATTGAGTATGATCAAAGATGAGCACAGTCAGTGTTTGGCACCATAAAAGTTTACAGGAAACTAGATGATGGGCAGCAGATACTGTAAGGAAATGCTGGGTGATGCAATGATAATCATCCTCATAGAAACAGGGCAGTAACTGGTTAACAGATACTTTACTTAACTCCATGCGGTATGCCCTTTAATACAAAACATCTTTTTTATTACTGGAAATTTCAATTCTTCACATTTCAGACTATAGCTGATTAAGGCTAACTAAAGACAAGGAAAATAGAAAATGAAAGCAGCTGAAAGGGGGGAATTTATATTATATTTACATTACATTTGATTTATATTATATAGGAAAATGAATTTCTCTGAGTGAAAATGTGTGACTTGGTCAAGTCAAGGGACCTGCATGGGATAATCTGACAAGGAAATAACAAGGCATAAACGACCAAACTTTAGAAAACTCTACAGAATAACATTTTTTTTTCTGGGAAAACAAATGAAAGACCCAGAACTATGTTCAGTTGTGAGGTAAAGAAAATAAACCTATGTCTAATCAAAGACTTCTTGGCTACTATTGACATGTAAGTACCACTTATTACACCTATTCTGATACCTGGCTGTACTGGCTATTGTCAGACTTCCTAGGTGTTGCAAGTGAGTACAACTGTCAATTGCTTCCCTAACATGTCAACGTGCCTACTGTTTTATGTGCCATAGAAACTCATCTTCAAGGTAGAGGTTTCTAAGTCGTATCCCACTAGAATCAGTTGAATTCAGAGACATCCCTGTAAGACTTCTTAGGCAACAGGTACTCAATCCCTCCACCCTGAGAGAAAGCCAAGGGTTATCTCAAACTTTGGTATTTTGGACAAAGTTGTGTGAAATACTTTAACAATAGGAAGGATTTCTATCAACATGATTGACATCATGGCTGGGACTAGAAATCTAGTCAGATTTACGGAGCTGGGGAGGCCATGGACTTGAAAAGGTATCACACTAATATACTATATCAGCTCAATGCCTTTCAGCAGCATTCTAAATATTATATTTTAATGTAATTATTTTTTTCCACTCGATATTTTATTCCAACCCTGTTGACATCCAACTGTTCTACATCCCTTACCTTCTCCTCACCCTGTCTCCATATGGATGTCTCCACCCCTGACCCAACCTGACCTCTAAACTCACTGGGGCCTCCTGGTTCTTGAGGGTTAGGTGCATCATATCTGAATGAACACAGAACCGGCAGTCCTCTACCATTTGTGTGTTGGGGGCCTTATAGTGGCTGCTGTATGCTGCCTATTTGGCGGTCCAGGGTTTGAGGGATTTCATGTGTCCAGATTAATTTAGAATGCTGGTCCTCCTACAGGGTCTCCCTTCTCTTCAGCTTCTTCCAGCCTTCCCTAATTCAACAACAGGGGTCAGCCACTAATGTCCATTGGTTGGGTGCAAATATCTGCATTTGACTCTTTCAGCTACTTGTTACTTCTTCCAGAGGTTAGTCATAATAGGTTCCTTCCTTGGAATCCTCCATCGCCTCAGTAGTAGTGTCAGGCCTTGGGGCCTCCTCTTGAGCTGGATCCTACTTTGAGCCTGTTGCTGGGCCTTCTTTTACTCAGGTTCCTCTCCATTTTCATCCCTGTAACTCTTTTAGCAGGAACACAGGGTAGGAGTTGTGACTGTGAGATGACCCCCCTCCCTCATTTAATGCACTGTTGGAACTGGACCCTGTAAGTTCCCTCTCCCTACTGTCGGGCATGTCATCTCAGGTCCTTCCCTTTGAGTCCTGAGAATCTTCCACCTCCCAGGTCTCTGGTACATTCTATAGTGCACCCCCCCCCCACCCAACCACCTATGTCCTGAGGTTGCCTGTTTAATTCTTTCTGCTGGCCCTCAGGGCTTCAGCCCTTTTCTCTTACCCAATACCAGATCAGGGGCCCCTCTCCCCACTCCCCATCTTCTATCCACTTTCCCTCCAAAGTCCCACCCTCCCTTTCCACTTGTGAGTGCTTTCTTCTCCCTCCCTAATGGGACTAGGAGTTCTCACCTGGGCACTTCACCTTGTTGACTTTTTTAAGTTTTGAGGACTGTATCTAAGGTATTCTGTACTTTTTATTTTTGGCTAACATATACTCATTAGAGAGCACATACCATGCATGTTATTTTGGGTCTGAGTTACCTAGCTCAGGATGATATTTTCTAAATATTATTGTTATACTCACAGATAAGTGAAGCATCAACCTTCATCAAAGAAGCCTCTGTACAGGAAATCGAGTCCATCATAGAAAACCAAAACTGGACACAAGGAAGAGACCAGTGGGTTGTAGAAGACATGGCACCAGTGAATACATGTACATCATAGCACCAGGGTTTATACCTCAGGGAACATTGCAGAAGCAGGTTATAAAGACTCAGAGCCAGCATACCTGAAAAGCTATTTTGAAATCTCAGAAAAATAGATGCAAAATCACAATGATAACAATATCAATGCAATGTTGATGCAATGGTCATAATTTCATGTGTAAAAAACGTATAGGCCCCTAAATATGGCAGGCAGAATATTAGCCTCTTCAAGCCGTACTCAAATGGATTGTCCAATACAGACTGTTCACCTTGGAAACCACAAAAAGGTCCATTCATGTTGTACTCATAGTTTTATAGATATAGACATAAATAAATAAACACACACATAACAATATTAAAATGAGTTTGAGAGTGGGTTGCAGGCAATGAACAGAAGGGGGGAAAGGGAGGTCACAGTGCTATAATTCAACTTTCAATCAAAACTTAAAATAATGTTGTTCCAGATGAATTTGATAATTGCTTTCTAACTCTGTGAAGAATTGAGTTGGGATTTTGATGGGTATTGCATTGAATCTGTAGATTACTTTTGGCAAAATGGTCATTTTAACTATATTGATTCTACCAATCCATGAGCATGGGAGGTTTTCCCAGTTTTTGAGGTCTTCTTCCATTTCCTTCTTCAGAGTCTTGAAGTTCTTGTCATACAGATCTTTCACATGTTTGATAAGAGTCACCCCAAGATACTTTATACTGTTTGTGGCTATTGTGAAGGGGGTCATTTCCCTAATTTCTTTCTCAGCCTGCTTATCCTTTGAGTATAGGAAGGCCACTGATTTGCTTGAGTTGATTTTATAACCTGCCACTTTGCTGAAGTTGTTTATCAGCTGTAGGAGCTCTCTAGTGGAGTTTTTTGGGTCACTTAGGTAGACTATCATGTCGTCTGCAAATAATGATAGTTTGACTTCTTCCTTTCCAATTTGTATCCCTTTGACCTCTTTATGTTGTCGAATTGCCCGAGCTAGTACCTCAAGTACAATATTGAAAAGATAAGGAGAAAGGGGGCAGCCTTGTCTGGTCCCTGATTTCAGTGGGATTGCTTCAAGTTTCTCTCCATATAGTTTGATGCTGGCTACTGGTTTGCTGTATATTGCTTTTACTATGTTTAGGTATGGGCCTTGAATTCCTATTCTCTCCAAGACTTTAAGCATGAAAGGATGCTGAATTTTGTCAAATGCTTTTTCAGCATCCAATGAAATGACCATATGGTTTTGTTCTTTGAGTTTGTTTATGTAGTGGATTGTATTGATGGATTTCTGTATATTGAACCAACCCTGCATTCCCGGGATAAAGCCTACTTGATCATGGTGGATGATCGTTTTCATGTGTTCTTGGATTCGGTTGGTAAGAATTTTATTGAGTATTTTTGCATCGATGTTCATAAGGGAAATTGGTCTGAAGTTCTCTTTCTTTGTTGGATCTTTGTGTGGTTTTGGTATCAGCGTAATTGTGGCTGCGTAGAAGGAATTGGGTAGTGTTCCTTCTGTTTCTATTTTGTGGAATAGTTTGAGGAGTATTGGTGTTAACTCTTCTTTGAAGTTCTGGTAGAATTCTGCACTGAAACCATCTGGTCCTGTGCTTTTTTTGGTTGGAAGACTTTCTATGACTCCTTCTATTTCTTTAGGCATTATGGGACTGTTTAGATGGTCTAGTTGGTCCTGATTTAATTTTGGTATTTGGTATCTGTCAAGGAAATTGTCCATTTCCTCCAGATTCTCCAGTTGTGTTGAGTACAGGCTCTTGTAGTAGGATCTGATGATTTTTTGGATTTCCTCAGTTTCCGTTGTTATATCTCCCTTTTCATTTCTAAGTTTGTTAATTTGTATACTTTCTCTGTGCCCTTTGGTCAGTCTGGCTACCCAGGATAGCTAGAACTATTCTCAGCAACAAAAGAAAATCTGGGGGAATCAGTATCCCTGACCTCAAGCAATACTACAGAGCAATAGTGTTAAAAACTGCATGGTATTGGTACAGTGACAGGCAGGAGGATCAATGGAACAGGATTGAAGATCCAGAAATGAACCCACACACCTATGGCCACTTGATCCTCGACAAAGAGGCTGAAAACATCCAAAGGAAAAAAGATAGCCTTTTCAACAAATGGTGCTGCTTCAACTGGAGGTCAGCATGCAGAAGAATGCGAATTGATCCATCCTTGTCTCCTTGTACTAAGCTCAAATCCAAATGGATCAAGGACCTCCACATAAAGCCAGACACTCTGAAGCTAATAGAAAAGAAACTGGGGAAGACCCTTGAGGACATTGGTACAGGGAGAAAGTTTCTAAACAGAACACCAATAGCGTATGCAAGAATTGACAAATGAGAAAGGAGGAAGTCAAACTATCATTATTTGCAGACGACATGATCGTCTACCTAAGTGACCCAAAGAACTCCACTAGAGAGCTCCTACAGCTGATAAACAACTTCAGCAAAGTGGCAGGTTACAAAATCAACTCAAGCAAATCAGTGGCCTTCCTATACTCAAAGGATAAGCAGGCTGAGAAAGAAATTATGGAAATGACCCCCTTCACAATAGCCACAAACAGTATAAAGTATCTTGGGGTGACTCTTACCAAACATGCGAAAGATCTGTATGACAAGAACTTCAAGACTCTGAAGAAGGAAATGGAAGAAGACCTCAAAAAATGGGAAAACCTCCCATGCTCATGGATCGGTAGAATCAATATAGTTAAAATGGCCATTTTGCCTAAAGCACTATACAGATTCAATGCAATACCCATCAAAATCCCAACTCAATTCTTCACAGAGTTAGAAAGAGCAATTATCAAATTCATCTGGAACAACAAAAAACCCAGGATAGCTAAAACTATTCTCAGCAACAAAAGAAAATCTGGGGGAATCAGTATCCCTGACCTCAAGCAATACTACAGAGCAATAGTGTTAAAAACTGCATGGTATTGGTACAGTGACAGGCAGGAGGATCAATGGAACAGGATTGAAGATCCAGAAATGAACCCACACACCTATGGCCACTTGATCCTCGACAAAGAGGCTGAAAACATCCAAAGGAAAAAAGATAGCCTTTTCAACAAATGGTGCTGCTTCAACTGGAGGTCAGCATGCAGAAGAATGCAAATTGATCCATCCTTGTCTCCTTGTACTAAGCTCAAATCCAAATGGATCAAGGACCTCCACATAAAGCCAGACACTCTGAAGCTAATAGAAAAGAAACTGGGGAAGACCCTTGAGGACATCGGTACAGGGAGAAAGTTTCTGAACAGAACACCAATAGCGTATGCTCTAAGAGCAAGAATTGACAAATGGGACCTCATAAGGTTACAGAGTTTCTGTAAGGCAAAGGACACCATCAAGAGGACAGATCGGCAACCAACAAATTGGGAAAAGATCTTCACCAATCCTACATCAGATAGAGGGCTAATATCCAATATATATAAAGAACTCAAGAAGTTAGACTCCAGAAAACCGAACAACCCTATTAAAAAATGGGGGTACAGAGTTAAACAAAGAATTCTCACCTGAAGAACTTCGGATGGCGGAGAAGCATCTTAAAAAATGCTCAACTTCATTAGTCATTAGGGAAATGCAAATCAAAACAACCCTAAGATTTCATCTTACACCAGTCAGAATGGCTAAGATTAAAAATTCAGGAGACAGCAGGTGTTGGAGAGGGTGCGGAGAAAGAGGAACACTCCTCCACTGCTGGTGGGGTTGCAAATTGGTACAACCACTCTGGAAATCAGTCTGGCGGTTCCTCCGAAAACTGGGCACCTCACTTCCAGAAGATCCTGCTATACCACTCCTGGGCATATACCCAGAGGATTCCCCACCATGTAATAAGGATACATGCTCTACTATGTTCATAGCAGCCCTATTTATAATTGCCAGATGCTGGAAAGAACCCAGGCATCCCTCAACAGAAGAGTGGATACAAAAAATGTGGTATATCTACACAATGGAGTACTATTCAGCCATTAGAAACAATGAATTCATGAAATTCTTAGGCAAATGGATGGAGCTAGAGAACATCATACTAAGTGAGGTAACCCAGACTCAAAAGGTGACTCATGGTATGCACTCACTAATAAGTGGTTATTAACCTAGAAAACTGGAATACCCAAAACATAATCCACACATCAAATGAGATACAAGAAGAAAGCAGGAGTGGTCCCTGGTTCTGGAAAGACTCAGTGAAACAGTATTTGGCAAAACCAGAATGGGGAACTGGGAAGGGGTGGGAGGGAGGACAGGGGAAGAGAAGGGGGCTTACGGGACTTTTGGGGAGTGGGGGGGGGCTAGAAAAGGGGAAATCATTTGAAATGTAAATAAATTATATTGAATAAAAAGAAAAAGGAAAAAAAAAAAGAATTGACAAATGGGACCTCATAAAATTACAAAGTTTCTGTAAGGCAAAGGACACCATCAAGAGGACAAATCGGCAACCAACAAATTGGGAAAAGATCTTCACCAATCCTACATCAGATAGAGGGCTAATATCCAATATATATAAAGAACTCAAGAAGTTAGACTCCAGAAAACCGAACAACCCTATTAAAAAATGGGGTACAGAATTAAACAAAGAATTCTCACCTGAAGAACTTCGGATGGCAGAGAAGCATCTTAAAAAATGCTCAACTTCATTAGTCATTAGGGAAATGCAAATCAAAACAACCCTAAGATTTCATCTTACACCAGTCAGAATGGCTAAGATTAAAAATTCAGGAGACAGCAGGTGTTGGAGAGGGTGTGGAGAAAGAGGAACACTCCTCCACTGCTGGTGGGGTTGCAAATTGGTACAACCACTCTGGAAATCAGTCTGGCGGTTCCTCCGAAAACTGGGCACCTCACTTCCAGAAGATCCTGCTATACCACTCCTGGGCATATACCCAGAGGATTCCCCACCATGTAATAAGGATACATGCTCTACTATGTTCATAGCAGCCCTATTTATAATTGCCAGATACTGGAAAGAACCCAGGTATCCCTCAACAGAAGAGTGGATGCAAAAAATGTGGTTTATCTACATGATGGAGTATTATTCAGCCATTAGAAACAATGAATTCATGAAATTCTTAGGCAAATGGATGGAGCTAGAGAACTTCATACTAAGTGAGGTAATCCAGACTCAAAAGGTGAATCATGGTATGCACTCACTAATAAGTGGATATTAACCTAGAAAACTGGAATACCCAAAACATAATCCACACATCAAATGAGGTACAAGAAGAAAGGAGGAGTGGCCCCTGGTTCTGGAAAGACTCAGTGAAACAGTATTCGGCAAAACCAGAACGGGGAAGTGGAAAGGGGTGGGTGGGAGGACAGGGGAAGAGAAGGGGGCTTACGGGACTTTCGGGGAGTGGGGGGGGGCTAGGAAAGAGGAAATCATTTGAAATGTAAATAAATTATATCGAATAAAAAAATTAAAAAAAACTTAAAATAATAATAAGAATAAAAGAAACAATTAGAATTTATGTTAATTGTAGTTTAGGAAGGACATTGTAGAGGGACATAGAAATAAAATTGTAGTTAAGAATTTCTTTACTAAGGGTAGATTTTGCTTAGTAAAATACAATTTCTTTTCATGGAAGAGGTACTGCTGTTCAAACAAATAACCTTTGTCATGAAGCTCAATGCAAAGATTTTCAATGAAGACATAAAACGAATTATAAACAATATTATTTATAATATTATTTATAATTCATTTAATTGCTGCAGTATAGGGGGAATAACACCAGGACAGGGAAGCAGGAGTGGGTTGGTTAGGGAACAGATAGAGGGGAGATGGGTTATGGGATTTTCGGTGTGAGGGATGTGACCAGGAAAGGGGACATTTGAAATGTAAATAAAGAATATATCTAATAAAAAATAAAAATTAAAAAAAAAGAATTTCTTTACTAGAGGTTTTCTCCACAATTTCTATATCCCAAATTTGAATCACAAATTCTTTCTTGGAAGGTAAACCTTGAATAAATAATGCTTGACATTGAGATAAAAGTCTCAGTTTATTGAGAGGTACTGAAACAAATATAATGTGCACCTATGTGAGTTCCTTAGTATTTGCGTTGCATATGAAAACGTGTATGATCTCTCTCTATGTGTGTATCAAATATATGCAGATCACCGTCGATATATTTAGAGCTTTGAGCTTATGTATGTTAGAAGACAGAGTCAAGTATTGGTCTTGTTCCCATCACTTTTTTCAACATGCTATCTTTTGTTCACTACTGAACAACATGCCAGGAATATCTGTTAATTCTGAATTGCAAATCCCATCGGGTAGAAGCTTCAAGTTTAGAGATGTTTGAAGTACAATAGTCAGATTTGTTTGTTTTTTAATGTATGTTTTGATGGGCCAAATTCATGTCACAAAGCCTGAATCTTAATTGATTAGACATTGATCTATCATTTCAGGCCGTTTTATCTATCAATCTATCAACCATACAATCTATCTATCTATCTATCTATCTATCTATCTATCTATCTATCTATCTATCTATCTATCATCTATCTATCTATCTATCTTATCTAATCTATCTTATCTGTCTGTCTGTCTGTCTATCTTTGCACTCCAGATTTTATTCCCCTCATCCTCACTCTTATCGTTTCATTTCCCATACCTCTTCCCCCATCCCGGTCTCCACAAGGATGTTCCTACCACTCACCATCCATCCACCAGGTCTCTAAATTCTCTGGGGCAGCCAGTCTCTTGAGGGTTCGGTGCACCTTCTCTGACTGAACCGACACCTGTCCTCTGCTGTATATGTGTGGGAAGCCTCGTATCAGCTGGTGCATGCCACCTGGTTGGTTTAGTGTTTGAGAGACCTCAGGTTCCAAGTTAATTAAGAGTGCTGGTTCTCCTACCAGGTCGCCCTCCTGTTCTCATTCTTCTAGCTTTCCTCTAATTCAACCACAGGAGTCAGCAGCTTCTCTCCACTGGTTGGGTGCAAATATCTGCATCTGACTCTTTCAGCTGCTTATTGGGTGTTTTGGAGGGCAGTCATGATGGCACCCTCATTCTTAAATCTCCATAGCCTCAGTATAGTGTCAGGCCTTGGGGCCTCCACTTGAGCTGGATGCCACTTGGGGCCTGTCCCTGGACCTTCCTCAGTCTCCTCTTCATTTCCATTCTTGAAGTTCTTTCAGACAGGAACAATTGTGGGTCTGAGTTTTGACTGTAGAATGGCAACCCTATCCCTCATTAGATGCCCTGTCTTCCTGCTGGAGGCAGGTTCTCTAAGTTTCCTCTCTCCACTGTAAGGATTTCTTCTGAGGTCCTGTTCTTTGAGTCCTGAGAGTCTCTCCACTCCCATGTTTCTGGTTCATTCTGCAAGCTTTCCCTAAAACCTCCTATCTCCTGAAGTTGCCTGTTTCCATTCTTTCTGCTGGTCCTCAGGGCTTCAGTTCTTATGTTACCCAATAACAGATCAGGATCCCCTTTCCACCCCCAAGCCCCCACCTGTTGTCTTTCCCTCCCAGTTCTTTCCCTAACCAGTTGTGATTGCTTTCTTCTTACTCTGGTGGTACTGAGGCATCCTCACTTGATACCTTCAGCTTGTTTATCTTCTTGAGTTCTGTGGAGTGCATCTTTGTAAAATATTCTGTATTTCTTTTTCTTTGTTAATATCCAGTTATTACCAATTACATACCGTGTGTGTCTTTTTGTGTGAGCTACCTCACTCAAGATGGTATTTTCTGATTCCATCCATTTGCCTGCAAAACTCATTATGTTCTCCTGCTTAATAGCTGAGTAGTATTCCATTGTGTAAATGAACCACATTTTCTGTTTACATTCTTCTGTTCTGGGACATCTTGACTGTTTCCAGCTTCTGGCTATCACAAACAAGGCTGCTATGAACATAGTGGAACACGTGACCTATGCAATAGTGGGGCATCTTTTGGGCATATTCCCAAGAGTGGTATTGCTAGGTCTTCAGGTAGATATAGTTCCATTTTTATGTAGAATCTCCAGAATGATCGTAACACTTTGCAATCCCACCAGCAATGGATGAGTGTTCCTCTTTCTGTACATCCTTGTCAACATTTTTTGTCAGTTGAGGTATTGAGCTTAGCCATTCTGATTGGTGTAGGGTGGAACCTCAGGAACATTTCAATTTGCCTTTCTCTGATCACTAAGGACTTTGAACATTTGTATATTCCTATAATTATAGTCACCTCTAATTTTATTACATGTGATGATTAATATTGATTATTAATGGAATTTTATTAAGAATTATCTCTGAAAATGGAATCTAGGCATGACTCTAAGGGTATATTTATGTTATATGTTATATATTAGTTATATATCATATTTTATATATCATATTTCATGTTACATTATATATTGTATTATATTATATTATATTATATATTATATATTATATATTATACACATTATGTATTAATGTATATGCTTAAGTAACTGATATGGGCAAACTAACAATGTAACTGGGCTCTACAATTCCTTTCATGGTTCCTGGAATGTATAAAAGGAAGAAGCTTCTTGAATATGAACATTCATCATCTGCTGCTTCTCAACTAGGTGAACAATTTCACTAATTACAACCTCCTGATATCACAAGTGCTGTATGATGATATCTTTAGCCCTGAAATATTGAACTATTTTTCCTAATGTAAATAATTTTCTAGAGTGCCATTTTAGAGAAATAGGAATATTATTTTTTAAAAAAGTGTTGTTACAATGCACAGGAGCAAGTCTGATTTTATTGACAACTAAAGAGTTGACACTTATCCATGGGGAGTATTTTATGGTGACAATATGGAAGAATTTGGTCATATAAATCCCTAATTTTCATTTATTGAGCAGTACATAGAATGTGCATTTTTTGAAGTTTGGAAGGAAAAAATAATAAGGTGATTCTAGTAGATCTGTCACATGAATACAAGTGTCTGAGCAACAGAGGTGAAGGAGAATTCTTAAAATGCCATTTTCCAAAGACTATGAAGAATCATGAATTAGACATATTGGAGTCTAAGCAATAACATAATTTAATACCATTTATTAATATTAATAGATAAGAATAAAGAATATGTAATACATAACAAAATAAATATAGTGAGTGAAACTATGTAACAAATAATATGGTTAAATATAAAACTGAAGTTTTCTTGTAATAATCTCTTTTGCTATGGTTAAGAGGAAGGTAGAAGGGAACATTGTAGTAAAATGACCGGCAACTTCTTCAGTCATGAGGAAATTTCCATTGTAAAAAGTTTTATGTTGAAGTTGTTTTATTCCCCTGCTAAAGGAAACATAAAAATTTCTTTAGACAAACATTCTCAGATGATAGATTCATCACATTCCAGATAAGACTAGTTTTTCAGCATCTTTTCTGAACTCTACACAAAGAAATTACTTGAGTTAATATTAATACTCTATAAGAATTAGAATAGTATTGCAAGGTTCTCACATATGTGTTTTAGTGGATCCCATGCAACTTAATATCCACACCAAATGCTAAGTATGAATAAGTGCTCTTCACTTCTCAAACATCATTGTTTTTGTGCAAGGATAGCAATGCTTGTTGGCACATGGTTTAATCTTGTAGTATGTTTAGTGCAATTTTACATCAAATAATTGTTACTAAGTGAACTTTTTAAAAGTAATTTCATATCCAAGATACCCTACATGACCATGGGAACAAAGGATAGAAATATAGCAAGTACTATTCTGGAATTCTTACAGGATTAAAAAAAAAAGAGTTCCTCTGTCATAATACATGTATGTACGTATGTATACAGCTATCTGTATGCTTACCTATGTATATATACATATATTCACATATAATTTACGTGTTGTATAAATTTTTTTCCAATGCTTTAATGCTATCATATGCTAAAATGCTGTTCTGATATTTACAAATTCATGAAATCAGGTAATAATGTCATCGTTCCATCCATTTGATAACTAATTAAAAGTTCTCATAACATGTAGGACTTTCCACCTGAGGAGCATCAGATAAAATCTTTAATTCTTCAGGGTTAGCATTTGATGTTCGCCACTGTGGACATCTATGTCTTTTTTCATATCAGGTGACTTACCAGCAGTATTTACTGACATCTTTATGTCATCGGGCCTCTTTTGATTATGGTCACAAATGATATTGTCATTCTCTCCAAATATATCTACATAGTTGTCCATCGTGATATGTATAATAGATACCTGTAACACCACAAGGCCAAAACAAGATCCTCTTATTATTACATACTTTTTTTCAATTATATTGTTTTTTATTGTATTTTATTCAATATATTTTTTATTTACAATTCAAATGATTTCCCCATTTCTGGCCCTCTACTCGCCTAAAGTCACATAAGTCCCCTTCCCTCCCCCTGTTCTCCCAAGACCCCTTCCCAGTTCCATGTTCTGGTTTTGCCTTATACTGCTACACTGAGTCTTTCCAGAACCAGGGGCCACTCCTCCGTTCTTCTTGTACCTCATTTGATGTCTGGATTATGTTTTGGGTATTCCAGTTTTCTAGGCTAACTAATATCCACTTATTAGTGAGTGCATACCATGATTGATCTTTTGAGACTGGATTACCTCACTTAGTATGATGTTCTCCAGCTCCATCCATTTGCCTAAGAATTCCATGAATTCATTGTTTCTAATGGCTGAATAGTACTCCATTGTGTATATATACATTTTTGCATCCATTCTTCTGTTGAGGGATACCTGGGTTCTTTCCAGCTTCTGGCTATTATAAATAGGGCTGCTATGAACATAGTGGAACATATATCCTTATTACATGCTGGGGAATCTTCTGGGTGTATGCCAAGGAGTGGTATAGCAGGATCTTTCAGAAGTGACATGCCCAGTTTTCTGAGGAACCGCCAGACTGATTTCCAAAGTGGTTGTACCAATTTGCAACCCCACCAGCAGTGGAGGAGTGTTCCTCTTTCTCCACACCCTCGCCAACACCTGCTGTCTCCTGAGTTTTTAATCTTAGCCATTCTGACTGGTGTAAGGTGAAATCTCAGGGTTGTTTTGATTTGCATTTCCCTGATGACTAATGAAGTTGAGCATTGTTTAAGATGTTTCTCCACCATACGAAGTTCTTCAGGTGAGAATTCTTTGTTTAACTCTGTACCCCATTTTTCAATAGGGTTATTTGGTTTTCTGGGGTCTAACTTCTTGAGTCCTTTGTATATATTGGATACTAGCCCTCTATCTGATGTAGGGTTGGTGAAGATCTTTTCCCAATTTGTTGGTTGCCGATTTGTCCTTTTGATGGTGTCCTTTGCCTTACAGAAACTTTATAATTTTATGAGGTCTCATTTGTCAATTCTTGATCTTAGAGCACACGCTATTGGTGATCCATTTAGAAACTTTCCCCCTGTACTGATGTCCTCAAGGGTCTTCCCCAGTTTCTTTTCTATTAGCTTCAGAGTGTCTGGCTTTATGAGGAGGTCCTTGATCCATTTGGAGTTGAACTTAGTACAAGGAGACAAGGATGGATCAATTCACGTTCTTCTGCATGCTGACCTCCAGTTGAACCAGCACTGTTTGTTGAAAAGGCTATCTTTTTTTCCATTGGATGTTTTCAGCCCCTTTGTCGAGGATCAAGTGGCCATAGGTGTGTGGGTTCATTTCCATATCTTCAATCCTGTTCCATTGTTCCGCCTGCCTGTCACTGTACCAATACCATGCAGTTTTTAACACTATTGCTTGGTAGTATTGCTTGAGGTCTGGGATACTGATTCCCCCAGAATTTCTTTTGTTATTGAGAATAGTTTTAGCTATCCTGGGTTTTTTGTTATTCCAGATGAATTTGAGAATTGCTCTTTCTAACTCTATGAAGAATTGAGTTGGGATTTTGATGGGTATTGCGTTGAATACCCAGACTGTTGTCTATTGTTTTTGGAAAAAGTTGTATATTGCTTTTGGCAAAATGGCCATGTTAACTATATTAATCCTGCTGATCCATGAGCATGGGAGGTTTTTCCATTTTTTGAGGTCTTCTTCCATTTCCTTCTTCATAGTCTTGAAGTACTTGTCATACAGATTTTTCACGTGTTTGGTAAGAGTCACCCCAAGGTACTTTATACTGTTTGTGGCTATTGTGAAGGGTGTCATTTCCCTAATTTCTTTCTCAGCCTGCTTATCCTTTGAGTATAGGAATGCTACTGATTTGCTTGAGTTGATTTTATAACCTGCCAGTTTCCTGAAGTTGTTTATCAGCTGTAGGAATTCTCTAGTGGAGTTTTTGGGTCACTTAGGTAGACTATCATATCATCTGCAAATAATGATAGTTTGACTTCTTCCTTTCCAATTTGTATCACTTTGATCTCCTTATGTTCTCTAATTGCCCGAGCTAGTACCTCAAGTACAATATTGAAAAGATAAGGAGAAAGGGGGTAGCCCTGACTAGTCCCTGATTTTAGTGGGATTGCTTCAAGTTTCTCTCCATTTAGTTTGATGCTGACTACCGGCTTGCTGCATATTGCTTTTACTATGTTTAGGTATGGGCCTTGAATTCCTGTTCTTTCCAAGACTTTTAGCATGAAAGGATGGTGAATTTTGTCAAATGCGTTTTCAGCATCCATTGAAATGACCATGCAGTTTTTATCTTTGAGATTGTTTATGTAGTGGATTGCATTAATGGATTTCCTTATATTGAACCAACCCTGCATCCGTGGGATAAAGCCTACTTGATCATGGTAGATGATCATTTTCATGTGTTCTTGGATTTGGTTGGCAAGAATTTTATTGAGTATTTTTGCATCGATGTTCATAAGGGAAATTGGTCTGAAGTTCTCTTTCTTTGTAGGATCTTTGTGTGGTTTTGGTATCAGCATAATTGTGGCTTAATAGAAGGAATTGGGTAGTGCTCCTTCTGTTTCTATTTTGTGGAAAAGTTTGAAGAGTATTGGTGTTAGGTCTTCTTTGAAGGTCTGATAGAATTCTGCACTGAAGCCATCTAGTCCTGTGGTTTTTTTGGTTGGAAGGCTATCTATGATCCCTTCTATTTCTTTAGGGGTTATGGGACTGTTTAGATGATCGATTTGGTCCTGATTTAATTTTGGTATTTGGTATTTGTCTAGGAAATTGTCCATTTCCTCTAGATTCTCCAGTTGTGTTGAATATAGGCTTTTGTAGTAGGATCTGATGATTTTCTGAATTTCCTCAGTTTCTGTTGTTATATCCCTCTTTTCATTTCTAAGTTTGTTAATTTGGATATTTTCTCTGTGCCCTTTGGTCAGTCTGGCTAAGGGTTTATTTTGTTGATTTTCTCAAAGAACCAGCTCCTGGATTCGTTGAGTCTTTGAATGGTTCTCTTTGTTTCCTCTTGACTGATTTCAGCCCTGAGTTTGATGATTTCCTGTCTTCTACTCCTCCTGGGTGAATTGGCTTCTTTTTGTTCCAGTGCTTTCAGATGTGTTGTTAAGCTGCTAGTGTATGCACTCTCCATTTTTCTTTTTGAAGGCACTCAGGGCTATGAGTTTTCCTCTTAGCACTGCTTTCATTGTGTCCCAAAGATCTGGGTATGTTGTGCCTTCACTTTCATTAAATTCTAAAAAGTCTCTGATTTCTTTATTTCTTCTTTGGCCAAGGTGTCATTGAGTAGAGTATTGTTCAGCCTCCATGTGTATGTGGGCTTCCTATTGTTTTTGTTGCCATTGAAGACCACTCTTACTCCATAGTGATCCGATAGGAGGCATGGGATTAGTTTGATCTTTGTATATTTGTTGAAGTCTATCTTGTGAGCAATTATATGCTCGATTTTGGAGAAGGTACCATGAAGTGCTGAGAAAAAGGTATATACTTTTGTTTTAGGGTGAAATGTTCTATAAATATCAGTCAAGCCCAATTGGTCCAAAGCTTCAATTAGTTTTATTGTGTCCCTGTTTAGTTTCTGTTTTCCTGATCAGTCCATTGAGGAGAGTGGAGTGTTGAAGTCTCCCACAATTGTTGTGTTAGGTGCAATGTGTGCTTTGAGCTTTAGTAAAGTTTGTTTTACGAATGAGGGTGCCCTTGCATTTGGCGCATAGATGTTTAGAACTGAAAGTACTTCTTGGTGGATTTTTCCATTGACCAGCAAGAAGTGTCCTTCTGTATCTCTTTTGCTGACTTTAGGCTTAAAGTCAATTTTATCTGATATTAGAATGGCTACTCAGGCTCGTTTCCTGAGACAATTGGCTTGTAAAATTGTCTTCCAGCCTTTTACTCTAAGGTAGTTTTTGTCTTTGACATTTAGGTGTTTTTCCTGTATGCAGCAAAATGTAGGGTCCTGTTTCCTTATCCAGTCTGTTAGTCTATGTCTTTTTATTGGGGAGTTGAGTCCATTGACGTTAAAAGATATTAAGGAATAGTGCTTATTATTTCCTGTCATTTTGATGTTATTTTTATATTTGAGTGGTTATCTTCTTTTGGGTTTGATGAAAGAAGGTAACTATCTTGCTTTTTCCAGGGTGTCGTATCCCTCCTTGTATTGGAGTTTTCCTCCTATTATTCTTTGTAGAGCAGGGTTTGTAGAAAGATATTGTGTAAATTTGCTTTTGTAATGGAATATCTTGGTTTCTCCATCTATTGTGATCGAGGGTTTTGCTGGGTATAGTAGTCTTGGCTGACATTTGTGTTTTCTTAGAGTCTGCATGAGATCTGCCAGGGTCTTCGAGCTTTCATGGTCTCTGGTGAGAAGTTTGGTGTGATTCTGACAGGTCTTCTTTTATGTTACTTGGCCTTTTTCTCTTGCTGCCATTAATTTTGTTTAGTACATTTGGTGTTTTGATTATTATGTGACTAGAGCTATTTCTGCTCAGGTCCAGTCTGTTTGGAGTTCTGTAGGCTTCTTGTATATTCATGGGCATCTCTCTCTTTAAGTTGGGAAAGTTTTCTTCCATAATTTTGTTTAAAATATTTGCTGGCCCTTTCAGCTGTAAATCTTCACTCTCATCTATACCTATAATCCTTAGGTTTGGTCTTCTCATTGTGTCCTGGATTTCTTGGATGTTCTGGGATACAAGCTTTTTGCATTTTACATTTTCTTTGACTATTGTGTCAATGGTTTCTATGGTATCTTCGCCATCTGAGATTCTTTCTTCCATCTCTTGTATTCTGTTGTTGATATTTGCATCTATGGCCCCTGATTTCTTCTCAAGGTTTTCTATCTCCAAAGTTGTCTCCCTTTGTGATTTCTTAGTTGTTTCTACTTCTGATTTTAGATCCTGGATGGTTTTGCTTAGCTCCTTCACTTGCTTGTTTGTGTTTTCCTGTAATTCTTTAAGAGATTTTTGTGTTTCCTCTTTCATGACTTCTGCTGTTTGACTCACTTTCTCCTGTATTTCTTTAAGTTTTTTTTTTCTTCTTTATTGGCTTCTATCTCTTGAGCCTTATTTTCCTGAATTTCTTTAAGTGATTTTGTGTTTCCATTATAAGGGTTTCTAGCTTATTCATGTTCCCCTGTATTTCTTTAAGAGATTCATTTATGTCCTTCTTGTGTTCTTCTAGCAGCATCATGAACAGTGATTTTAAATCCAAATCTTGTTTTTCTGGTGTTTTTGTGTAACCAGGACTTGCTGATGTTGGAGAGTTTGGTCCAGATGCTGCCATATTGCCGAGATTTCTGATAGTAGCATTCCTGCGTTTGCCCTTTGCCATCTTGTTATTTCTGGCGCTAGTTGGTCTTGTCTCTGGCTGGTGTTTGTGCCTCCTGTGTGAGGCTGTAAGGCTATTTCTGCAACAATGGATGGCTGGGTTTCCCCTGTTACAGATTGCTGATGTGCTGTCCTCCTCTTGGGTGCCCTTGGAGCCCTAGTGTGCCTTGCCCCAGATTGTCTGTGTGAACCAGGGGGTGTCTCTTTGCTCCTTCAGCGAGTGCTGATGGTGTATGCTGCGGGACCTTTTCTGAGTGCTGGTCACTCCACTGGGCAGCCGATCTCCCAACCCAGTTGGTTCACACAAGGCTAGCCTAGCTGCTGAGGCCCTGAGTCTAGGCAAAAGCCTGGCAGGCTAAGGTCTGAGCAAAGTTCCCCTCGGGCTATGACTGTTAATTGGTTCTGTCAGGTGGCCAGGATGGTGGAGTGTGCAAGAGCGCTCCCTGAAAGTGCATGGAGAGTCTGCTAGGCTAACAACTTCCTGGCCCGGTTGGCATACAGATGGTCCACTGAGAAGCCCAGGGCCTGGGAGCAGTCCAAGGCCTGTCTGGCTTAGACCCCTGCTATGTTAGCCTCGGGCTATGACTCTTGGCTGACTTTGCCTGCTAGAACTCTCTGGTGTCAGGTAGTCAAAATGGCGGTGCGAGCTGGGCCGGGCAAACAACGTCCTGGCCGGGTTTGCACACCGATGCCCCCACCCCCCCATCAGCCCTGGGCCTGGGTGCAGGCCAATGCCAGTTGGGCTTAGACCCCAGTGATGTTGGCCTCGGTTATATTTGTGTACCTCAGTCTGTCTGATTTTTCTGGCACCGAGATCCAAGATGGTGGAGAGACTCTCGTAACTGACTGGTGGGAGGCAGAGTTCTGATGTGGCTTCTGTGAGGTGAAAGGCACTGTAAATCTGCTACCGCTTGCAGCCCGGCTGGCCAGTGAAGGTCAGTGGTAGCGGCACAAGGCCTGCCTGGACCCTGTCACCTTGGTTCCACTGCTGATGACTCTTCTGCTGGACCAGCTGCTGCTGCTGCTGCCGCCCCAAGGCCCTTCCATTTCACATACTTTAAAAAATTGAAATCAATAAAAATTGATATCCAAAATGATAAGGAAAATAGCAGTTACTACAAGCAGATATGAAATTGTGAAATGAAGTCTATATCTGAAATGGAGACGCTAAGTTCTTTGCAACTTACTTAACCTAGTTAAAATTTCATACATATTACAAAGAATGGGGGAACTACCAAAGCAATGTAACATTTCAGAACTGATATGCTGCCATAATGACTGAGTGAATCACAGTGATGACTCCCAAGGTTTCTTCAATTGGTGATTTTTTGCAGGGGTTTAGGGATAAGGCGGAGTTTTATTTTGATGCTTCGAATGGGATGGCTGTGTAACTGCAGGCATCACAATATATCACCATCTTTCTGACAACTTTTGGGTGGTTGAAGTGGCTTGGCTTCCCCATAAGGAAGTATGTCATTGGTTAGAATTAAAGGTCACAGAAGCCAGGTGCCATTTGCAGTGTACTCTCTGTGCTTTGTGTTTGCTGCCTAAGATGACAGCCACCAGGTCTCTGCTTCCTGATGGTTGTCCTACCTTCCTGCAGCTATGCTCCTCTCTCATGACTTTGAAGGACATTAATCTCTCTGGATATCTAATTCCCAAATAAGTATTTCATTTTATGAGTTGCTTTAATCTTTGTGCTTTATTAAAGCAACAGAAAAATGACTAAGACAAGTTGGTGAGAAGAGGAATCTTAGTTGAGAAACTGCAACACCAGATTGGCCGATTGTCTAGGGAAGTCTATGGGATATTGTCTTGATTAACAATGGAATTTGTAAGGACAAGATCTGCATGATGGTGCCACCCTTGAGCTATATTGAGATAAAGAAAGATATGAGGTGCAGGACACAAGGCAGCACTCCTACACAGCTTCTGCTTCAGTTCTTTCCTCTAGATTCCTGCATTGCTTCAGTTTGGGCCCTTACATTCCTCAGTAGTTAACTGGTAACAAGGAGTATTTTGTTAAGTGTATCCTATCCTCTGCAAGTTGCTTTTCATCAGTGTTTTATCATAGTAACAGTAGCAAATTAAGATACTTTCTAAATTTAGGAAGCTATTTCTTGGCTTATCCTACTCCTTTATGATTAACACTAGTATGACTTCTTTCCTATGGTCCTTATTTCTGGAAGCTAGTTCTTAAAAAGAATCCTAGCTTTCTTTTCTTCTTTTGTTATTGTCTTTTTTGTATTGTCTAACTTTTTTCGTTTTCAAAACATATGGTCTTTATTGATTCTCTGTGAATTTCTCATCATGTCACCCAGTAACACTCATTTACCAGTTGGACTACATCTATGCTTTCCCCTGGTAACTTCCACCCAAAATTTTTTAAAAAAAATTAAAAATTAAGTAAAGTTTTAAATTAAAATTAAATTGATGGAAGAAGGGGTTTTGAGGATGGGACTTAGAGGGGGGTACTGCAATTAGGATATAAAGTAAATAATGAAAGTAATGAAAAATAATCACTGCATATGGCTTTATAGTAAAATTAAGAGCTACAGAAAAAAAAAAAGACTGAGGTACATAATAATGTACCCGAAATAATTCAAACATAGATGATTCTATTTTGCAGAAGTAGAAATTAGTGCTAAAATAACACAAACTATATTATATAACATACACTCCAAATCCAGAAGAATGCAATCCTAGTTTGTCCTTTAACATCAGTGACCTTTCAGAGGTATTCCCAATTCCTGGATCACAACAAAGACTTTGTTCCCAAAGGGAATAATCAGATCCCCTTACCTTTTTTGAGAGGTCACTCTCAAATAAGGAGTTCATGAAAGTTGGATCCCCCAGCACATGAGAGGCTATGCAGACAGATAAGATGAGGGTGTCTAGGTGATTCCTGGTAGAGGTTTTAATTTTAATAGCACAGAGATGAGCTGTTTTAGTAGGACGTAATTTGCTTGTGGCATCTTCAGTAGAATACTATACATAAAAAATGAGAATTTTACTATTGATTGTCTTACAATTAATGTTACTTAAAAAATTCTGAATACAAAGAAAGATCAGGGTAAATGTTTTGTAGACCAGCTCATAGTATAATCAGAATTTAAAGGAAATAATAATATACAGCTTAAGTTGTATCTAAAATATTTTCTGCAAATCAATTTTCCTTATAGAATTGTGGGAAAATTTTTAAATTATGTATGAATTTCTCAGTACTACATGTATACTACATGTATAACTGCTACCTTCAGAACCCAGAGGAAGGTGTCAGGTTGCCTGGCAATAGAAGGAATGAAGCTTGCTGCAGGTCATGTGTGTTCTGTGTATGGAAACAGTATTGTTAAACAGTGAACCATTTTTCCAGCCACCATGGGGACATATTTAATATCTAAAGCAGTAAGGATCCATGTAACACTCTTGCAACACTCTGGAACACAAGAAGCAGAAAGCACACTAGTGACCCGACACAATGCAGGTATAAAAGCTCCTGCTCTAGGTAAGACAGACGGTGGAGTCCTGGGTAGAAATAGGAGCGCAAGGCTCCCGTTACCAAAGAAATCATTGTATGGAATATTGTACAGGAAAATGATTCACAGAAGTCAAAGCTATACCTGACCCAGACTTCTCTAGGAAGTTATAGTTGAGAAGGGGGAACTCAGTAATAGCTTCATGTTCTAATCCATGACATATATTTAACATGTGCAATATTCACAATACCATGGTAATAATACTAGGATGCAAATAACCTACAGGTTTTATACATACACACACACTTCTTTTAATTTGTCTCACACAGGAACTCAAGCCAATACTTTAGTTCGACCTGCACACAACTGTGTAGCATGATCTGTCTTCTAAACATGACAGTTATAATGTAGAAGACCCTCAAGTGGTGGGATTACAGACATGGTACAACACTCTTGTTTGAGAAATGGCACTGGTTTATAAAGTGAATATACATGTCTGAGCAAAGGAAACCTCTTGGCATGGACATCATTCCAGTTTATAATCCTGTAAATACAACCCATATACCTTGAAAATGCATTGATTCTAACTATGTGCAGTTCCCCGAGTGTTTACTGTATCAATACCTTTGTATAGTAGAAATGTTTCCAAGCAGAGATTGGTCATTAAGGACACTAAGCCAATTTTCATATAAATCTGAAGAAAGCAAACTTCCCTGAATATTTTTTTTTATTGAGTATCTTCTTCATTTACATTGCCAATGGTAAAACCTTTCCCAATTTTCCCCCTAACAAAAGCCCCCCTCCCCAAAGATTCCCTACTCCTCCTCCCACTGCTGCCTCCATGTATATGCCCCTCTACCCAACACACTCCTACCTCCCCATCCCGCCCCCCCCCCCCCCCGTTTGTATCTCTTTGTTGAGCCTCTATTGAGCCTTTACCTGACCAAAGACCACTCCTCCTACTGATGCCCAACAAGGCATTCCTCTGCCACTGGAACCATGTGTACCCCTTGGTTAATGGTTCAGTCCCTGGGAGTCCTTGGGAATCTGGGTGTCCGAAGTCACTGTTCTTCCCATGGGGCTATAAACCCCTTCAGCTCCTCAGGACCACCCTCCAGATCCTCCGTTGGGGACCCGAAGCCCAGTCCAGTAGTTGGTTGCTAGATTCTGCCTCTGTATTTGTAAGGCTCTGGCAGGGCCCCTCTGGAGACAGCCATGGCATGTTCCTTTTGGTACATGCTCCTTATCATAGTGTAGGGGTTTGGTGACTGTTCATAGGATGAATCCCCAGGTAGGGCAGTCGTTGGGTGGCCTTTACTTCAGACTCTGCTCCACACATTGCCTCCCTTATTACTCCTGTGAGTATTATGTTCCCTTTCTCAGAGGAACCATAGCACCCTCACTAAAGTCCTCCTTCTTGAGCTTCCTGTGCTGGATGAACTGTAAATTGTTTATTTTGAGCTTTTTGGCTTACTGAGTGCATATCATGTGCATTCTTTTGTGATTGGGTTACCTCGCTCAGGATGACACTTTCTAGTTCCATCCATTTACCTAAGAATTTTATGAATTCATTGTTTTTAATAGCTAAATAGTACTCCATTGTGTATATATACCACGATTTCTGTATCCATTCCTCTGTTGAGGGACATCTGGGTTCTTTCCATCTTCTGGCTATTATAAATAAGGCAGCTATGTACATAGTGGAGCATGTGTCTGAGAAAGACTGAGTGTCTTAGTCAGGGTTTCTATTCCTGCACAAACATCATGACCAAGAAGCAAGTTGGGGAGGAAAGGGTTTATTGAGCTCATACTTCCATGTTGCAGTTCATCACTAAAGGAAGTCAGGACTGAAACTCAAGCAGGTCAGGAAGCAGGAGCTGATGCAGAGGCCATGGAGGGATGTTTCTTACTGGCTTGCTTCCCCTGGCTTGCTCAGCCTGCTCTCTTATAGAACCCAAGAGCACCAGCACAAAGGTGGAACCACCCACAAGGGGCCTTCACCACTTGATCACTAGCTGAGAAAATGCCTCACAGCTGGATCTCATGGAGGCACTTCCCCAACTGAAGCTCCTTTCTCAGTGATAACTCCAGCCTGTGTCAAGTTGACACACAAAACTAGCCAGTACACTAAGAAAGAAATTAAGGCAATGACACCCTTCACAATAGTCCCAAATAATATTTTATACCTAGGTGTGACCCTGATGAAGCAAGTGAAGGGTTTATATGACAAGAACTTTAAGCCTCTAAAGAAAGAAATCGAAGAAAGTCTCAGAAGATGGAAAGATCTCCCATGTTCATGGATTGGCATGATCATTATAGTAAAATTGGCCATCTTGCCGAAAGCAATCTACAGATTCAATGCAATCCCCATCAAAATTCCAAATCAATTTCTTGAATATTTCTAATAAAATCCCTTTTAATGAGAAAAATCACAAGAAAATTAATGATCAATGTACATTTTAGAAAGGATTTGAGAAACATTTCTGTTTAAAAATAGCAGTTTAGGTCTTCTTTGAAGGTCTGATAGAATTCTGCACTGAAACCATCTGGTCCTGTGCTTTTTGTGGTTGGAAGATTTTCTATAACCCCTTCTATTTCTTTAGGGGTTATGGAACTATTTAGATGACCTATTTGGTCCTGATTTAATTTTGGTATTTGGCACCCATCAAGGAAATTGTCCATTTCCTCCAGATTCTCCAGTTGTGTTGAGTATAGGCTCTTATAGTAGGATCTGATGATTTTTTTGGATTTCCTCAGTTTCTGTTGTTATATCCCCCTTTTCATTTCTAAGTTTGTTAATTTGGATACTTTCTCTGTGCCCTATGGACAGTCTGGCTAAGGGTTTATCTATCTTGTTGATTTTCTCAAAGAACCAGCTCCTGGATTCGTTGATTCTTTGAATGGTTCTCTTTGTTTCTACTTGATTGATTTCAGCCCTGAGTTTGATGATTTCCTGTCTTCTACTCCTCCTTGGGGAATTGGCTTCTTTTTGTTCCAGGGCTTTCAGATGTGTCGTTAAGCTTCTAGTGTATGCTCTCTCCATTTTCTTTTTGGAGGCACTCAGGGCTATGAGTTTTCCTCTTAGCACTGCTTTCATTGTGTCCCAAAGATTTGGGTATGTTGTGCCTTCATTTTCTTTAAATTCTAAAAAGTCTCTGATTTCTTTCTTGATTTTTTCTTTGGCCAAGGTGTCATTGAGTAGAGTATTGTTCAGCCTCCATGTGTATGTGGGCTTTCTGTTGTTTTTGTTGCTATTGAAAACCACTCTTACACCATAGTGATCTGATAGGAGGCATGGGATTAGTTCAGTCTTCTTGTATTTGTTGTGGTCTGCCTTGTGACCAATTATATGGTTGATTTTGGAGAAGGTACCATGAGGTGCTGAGAAAAAGGTATATTCTTTCCAAGACTTTACGCATGAAAGTATGCTGAATTTTGTCAAAAGCCTTTTCAGCATCCAATTCAAGGCCCATACCTAAACATCGTTAAAGCAACATACAGCAAACCGGTAGCCAGCATCAAACTAAATGGAGAGAAACTTGAAGCAATCCCACTAAAATCAGGGACTAGACAGGGCTGCCCACTTTCTCCTTAAGGAGGTCAAAGGGATACAAATTGGAAAGGAAGAAGTCAAACTATCATTATTTGCAGATGATAGGATAGCCTACCTAAGTGACCCCAAAAACTCCACTAGAGAACTCCTACAGCTGATAAACAACTTCAGCAAAGTGGGAGGTTATAAAATCAACTCAAGCAAATCAGTGGCCTTCCTATACTCAAAGGATAAGCAGGCTGAGAAAGAAATTAGGGAAATGACACCCTTCACAATAGCCACAAACAGCATAATGTACCTTGGGGTGACTCTTACCAAACATGTGAAAGATCTGTATGACAAGAATTTCAAGACTCTGAAGAAGGAAATGGAAGAAGACCTCAAAAAATGGGAAAACCTCCCATGCTCATGGATCGGCAGGATCAATATAGTTAAAATGGCCATTTTGCCAAAAGCAATATACAGATTCAATGCAATACCCATCAAAATCCCAACTCAATCCTTCACAGAGTTAGAAAGAGCAATTATCAAATTCATCTGGAATAACAAAAAACCCAGGATAGCTAAAACTATTCTCAGCAACAAAAGAAATTCTGGGGGAATCAGTATCCCTGACGTCAAGCAATACTACAGAGCAATAGTGTTAAAAACTGCATGGTATTGGTACAGTGCCAGGCAGGCAGATCAATGGAACAAGATTGAAGATCCAGAAATGAACCCACACACCTATGGCCACTTATTCCTCAACAAAGGGGCTGAAAACATCCAGTGGAAAAAAGATAGCCTTTTCAACAAATGGTGCTGGTTCAACTGGAGGTCAGCATGCAGAAGAATGCGAATTGATCCATCCTTGTCTCCTTGTACTAAGCTCAACTCCAAATGGATCAAGGACCTCCACATAAAGCCAGACACTCTGAAGCTAATAGAAAAGAAACTGGGGAACACCCTTGAAGACATCAGTACAGGGAGAAAGTTTCTGAACAGAACACCAATAGTGTATGCTCTAAGATCAAGAATTGACAAATGGGACCTCATAAAATTACAAAGTTTCTGTAAGGCAAAGGACACCATCAAAAGGACAAATCGGCAACCAACAAATTGGGAAAAGATCTTCACCAATCCTACATCAGATAGAGGGCTAATATCCAATATATATAAAGAACTCAAGAAGTTAGACCCCAGAAAACCAAACAACCCTATTAAAAAATGGGGTACACCCTTTCTCCTTATCTTTTCAATATTGTACTTGAGGTACTAGCTCGGGCAATTCGACAACATAAGGAGGTCAAAGGGATACAAATTGGAAAGGAGGAAGTCAAACTATCATTATTTGCAGACGACATGATAGTCTACCTAAGTGACCCAAAAAACTCCACTAGAGCTCCTACAGCTGATAAACAACTTCAGCAAAGTGGCAGGTTATAAAATCAACTCAAGCAAATCAGTGGCCTTCCTATACTCAAAGGATAAGCAGGCTGAGAAAGAAATTAGGGAAATGACCCCCTTCACAATAGCCACAAACAGTATAAAGTATCTTGGGGTGACTCTTACCAAACATGTGAAAGATCTGTATGACAAGAACTTCAAGACTCTGAAGAAGGAAATGGAAGAAGACCTCAAAAAATGGGAAAACCTCCCATGCTCATGGATCGGTAGAATCAATATAGTTAAAATGGCCATTTTGCCTAAAGCACTATACAGATTCAATGCAATACCCATCAAAATCCCAACTCAATTCTTCACAGAGTTAGAAAGAGCAATTATCAAATTCATCTGGAACAACAAAAAACCCAGGATAGCTAAAACTATTCTCAGCAACAAAAGAAAATCTGGGGGAATCAGTATCCCTGACCTCAAGCAATACTACAGAGCAATAGTGTTAAAAACTGCATGGTATTGGTACAGTGACAGGCAGGAGGATCAATGGAACAGGATTGAAGATCCAGAAATGAACCCACACACCTATGGCCACTTGATCCTCGACAAAGAGGCTGAAAACATCCAATGGAAAAAAGATAGCCTTTTCAACAAATGGTGCTGGTTCAACTGGAGGTCAGCATGCAGAAGAATGCGAATTGATCCATCCTTGTCTCCTTGTACTAAGCTCAAATCCAAATGGATCAAGGACCTCCACATAAAGCCAGACACTCTGAAGCTAATAGAAAAGAAACTGGGGAAGACCCTTGAGGACATGGGTACAGGGAGAAAGTTTCTGAACAGAACACCAATAGCGTATGCTCTAAGAGCAAGAATTGACAAATGGGACCTCATAAGGTTACAGAGTTTCTGTAAGGCAAAGGACACCATCAAGAGGACAGATCGGCAACCAACAAATTGGGAAAAGATCTTCACCAATCCTACATCAGATAGAGGGCTAATATCCAATATATATAAAGAACTCAAGAAGTTAGACTCCAGAAAACCGAACAACCCTATTAAAAAATGGGGTACAGAGTTAAACAAAGAATTCTCACCTGAAGAACTTCGGATGGCGGAGAAGCATCTTAAAAAATGCTCAACTTCATTAGTCATTAGGGAAATGCAAATCAAAACAACCCTAAGATTTCATCTTACACCAGTCAGAATGGCTAAGATTAAAAATTCAGGAGACAGCAGGTGTTGGAGAGGGTGCGGAGAAAGAGGAACACTCCTCCACTGCTGGTGGGGTTGCAAATTGGTACAACCACTCTGGAAAGCAGTCTGGCGGTTCCTCCAAAAACTGGGCACCTCACTTCCAGAAGATCCTGCTATACCACTCCTGGGCATATACCCAGAGGATTCCCCACCATGTAATAAGGATACATGCTCTACTATGTTCATAGCAGCCCTATTTATAATTGCCAGATGCTGGAAAGAACCCAGGTATCCCTCAACAGAAGAGTGGATGCAAAAAATGTGGTATATCTACACAATGGAGTACTATTCAGCCATTAGAACCAATGAATTCATGAAATTCTTAGGCAAATGGATGGAGCTAGAGAACATCATACTAAGTGAGGTAACCCAGACTCAAAAGGTGAATCATGGTATGCACTCACTAATAAGTGGTTATTAACCTAGAAAACTGGAATACCCAAAACATAATCCACACATCAAATGAGGTAAAAGAAGAAAGCAGGAGTGGTCCCTGGTTCTGGAAAGACTCAGTGAAACAGTATTTGGCAAAACCAGAACGGGGAACTGGGAAGGGGTGGGAGGGAGGACAGGGGAAGAGAAGGGGGTTTACGGGACTTTCGGGGAGTGGGGGGGGGCTAGAAAAGGGGAAATCATTTGAAATGTAAATAAATTATATCGAATAAAAAAATAACAATAAAAAAATCCAAGAAGAATATAGGATTTGAGATAATGTAATATATATATATATATATATATATATCATGCTTTGATACCAAAAAAAAAAATGGGGTACAGAGTTAAACAAAAAATTCCCACCAGAAGAACTTCGGATGGCAGAGAAACATCTTAAAAAAATGCTCAACTTCATTAGTCATTAGGGAAATGCAAATCAAAACAACCCTGAGATTTCACCTTATACCAATCAGAATGGCTAAGGTTAAAAATTCAGGAGACAGCAGGTGTTGGTGAGGATGTGGAGAAAGAGGAACACTCCTCCACTGTTGGTGGGGTTGCAAATTGGTACAACCACTCTGGAAATCAGTCTGGCGGTACCTCAGAAAACTGGGCACCTCACTTCCAGAAGATCCTGCTATACCACTCCTGGGCATATACCCAAAAGATTCCCCAGCATGTAATAAAGATACATGTTCCACTATGTTCATAGCAGCCCTATTTATAATTGCCAGATGCTGGAAAGAACCCAGGTATCCCTCAACAGATGAGTGGATGCAAAAAAAATGTGGTGTATATACACAACGGAGTACTATTCAGCCATTAGAAACAATGAATTCATGAAATTCTTAGGCAAATGGAAGGAGCTGGAGAACATCATACTAAGTGAGGTAACCCAGACTCAAAAGATGAATCATGCTATGCACTCACTAATAAGTGGATATTAACCTAGAAACCTGGAATACCCAAAACATAATCCACACACCAAGAGGAACGGAGGAGTGGCTCCTTGTTCTGGAAAGACTCAGTGAAGCAGTACAGAGCAAAAACAGAACAGGGAAGTGGGAAGGGTTTGGTGGGAAAACGGGGAGGGAAGGGGACTGATGGGATTTTCGGGAGTGGGGGTCCAGATAAGGGGAAATCATTTGAAATGTAAATAAATATATCAATAAATTTTTTAAAAAAGGTATATTCTTTTGCTTTAGGGTGAAATGTTCTATAAATATCAGTCAAATTCAGTTGGTCCAAAGCTTCAATTACATTTACTGTGTCCCTGTTTAGTTTCTGTTTTTCTGATCGGTCCATTGAGGACAGTGGAGTGTTGAAGTCCCCCACAATTATTGTGTGCTTTGAGCTTTAGTAAAGTTTCTTTTATGAATGACGGCGCCTTTGCATTTGGCTCATAGATGTTCAGAATTGAAAGTTCTTCTTGGTAGATTTTTCCTTTGACCAGTAAGAAGTATCCCTCAGTGTCTCTTTTGATGATTTTCGGTTGAAAGTCAATTTTATCTGATATTAGAATGGCTACTCTGGGTCGTTTCCCGAGACCATTGCCTTGTAAAATTGTCTTCCAGCCTTTTACTCTAAGGTAGTTTTTGTCTTTGACATTTAGGTGTGTTTCCTGTATGCAGCAAAATGTAGGGTCCTGTTTCCTTATCCAGTCTGTTAGTCTATGACTTTTTATTGGGGAATTGAGTCCATTGATGTTAAGAGACCTAACACCAATACTCTTCAAACTATTTCCACAAAATAGAAACAGAAGGAACACTATGCAATTCCTTCTACGAAGCCACAATTACGCTGATACCAAAACCACACAAAGATCCAACAAAGAAAGAGAACTTCAGACCAATTTCCCTTATGAACATCGATGCAAAAATACTCAATAAAATTCTTGCCAACTGAATCCAAGAGTACATCAAAATGATCATCCACCATGATCAAGTAGGCTTTATCCCAGGGATGCAGGGTTGGTTCAATATACGGAAATCCATCAATGCAATCCACTACATAAACAAACTCAAAGAAAAAAACCGCATGGTCATTTCATTAGATGCTGAAAAAGCATTTGACAAAATTCAGCATCCTTTAATGCTTAGTCTTGGAAAGAACAGGAATTCAAGGCCCATACCTAAACATAGTAAAAGCAATATACAGCAAACCGGTAGCCACTATCAAACTAAATGGAGAGAAACTTGAAGCAATCCCACTAAAATCAGGGACTAGACAGGGCTGCCCCCTTTCTCCTTATCTTTTCAATATTATACTTGAGGTACTAGCTCGGGCAATTAGACAACATAAGAAGGTCAAAGTAATACAAATTGGAAAGGAAGAAGTCAAACTATCATTATTTGCAGATGATAGGATAGTCTACCTAAGTGACCCAAAAAACTCCACTAGAGAACTCCTACAGCTGATAAACAACTTCAGTAAAGTAGCAGGTTATAAAATGAACTCAAGCAAATCAGTAGCCTTCCTATACTCAAAGGATAAGCAGGCTGAGAAAGAAATTAGGGAAATGACACCCTTCACAATAGCCACAAACAGCATAATGTACCTTGGGGTGACTCTTACCAAACATGTGAAAGATCTGTATGACAAGAATTTCAAGACTACGAAGAAGGAAATGGAACAAGACCTCAAAAAATGGGAAAACCGCCCATGCTCATGAATCGGCAGGATTAATATAGTTAAAATGGCCACTTTGCCAAAAGCAATATACAGATTCAATGCAATACCCATCAAAATCCCAATTCAATCCTTCACAGAGTTAGAAAGAGCAATCCTCAAATTCATCTAGAATAACAAAAAACCCAGGATAGCTAAAACTATTGTCAACAATAAAAGAAACTCTGGGGGTATCAATATCCCTGACCTCAAGCAATACTACAGAGCAATAGTGTTAAAAACTGCATAGTATTGGTATAGTGCCAGGCAGGCAGATCAATGGAACAGGATTGAAGATCCAGAAATGAACCCACACACCTATGGCCACTTGATCTTTGACAAAGTGGCGGAAAAAATCCAATGGAAAAAAGATAGCCTTTTCAACAAATGGTGCTGGTTCAACTGGAGGTCAGCATGCAGAAGAATGAGAATTGATCCATCCTTGTCTTCTTGTACTAAGCTCAACTCCAAATGGATCAAGGACCTCCACATAAAGCCAGATACTCTGAAGCTAATAGAAAAGAAACTGGGGAAGACCCTTGAGGACATCGGTACAGGGGGAAAGTTCCTGAACAGAACACCAATAGCTTATGCTCTAAGATCAAGAATTGACAAATGGGACCTCATAAAATTACAAAGTTTCTGTAAGGCAAAGGACACCATCAAAAGGGCAAATCAGCAACCAACAAATTGGGAAAAGATCTTCACCAACCCTACATCAGATAGAGGGCTAATATCCAATATATATAATGAACTCAAGGAGTTAGACCCAAGAACACCAAATAACCCTATTTAAAAAATGTAGTACAGAGTTAAACAAAGAATTTTCAGCTGAAGAACTTCGGATGGCAGAGAAGCATCTTAAAAAATGCTCAACTTCATTAGTCATTAGGGAAATGCAAATCAAAACAACCCTGAGATTTCATCTTACACCATTCAGAATGGCTAAGATTAAAAATTCAGGAGACACAGATGTTGGCGAGGATGTGGAGAAAGAGGAACACTCCTCCACTGCTGGTGGGGTTGCAAATTGGTACAACCACTTTGGAAATCAGTCTGGTGGTTCCTCAGCAACCTGGGCACCTCACTTCCAGAAGATCCCGCTATACCACTCCTGGGCATATACCGGAAGATTCCCCGGCATGTAATAAGGATACATGTTCCACTATGTTCATAGCAGCCCTATTTATAATTGCCAGAAGCTGGAAAGAACCCAGGTATCCCTCAACAGAAGAGTGGATGCAAAAAAATGTGGTATATCTACACAATGGAGTACTATTCAGCCATTAGAAACAATGAATTCATGGAATTCTTAGGCAAATGGATGGAACTGGAGAACATCATACTAAGTGAGGTAACCCAGTCTCAAAAGATCAATCATGGTATGCACTCACTGATAAGTGGATATTAGCCTAGAAACTTTGAATACCCAGGACATAATCCACAAATTAAAGGATGTCCAAAAAGGATGGAGGAGTGGCCCCTGGTTCTGGAAAGACTCAGTGCAAGAGTATAGGGGAATTCCAAAACAGGGAAGTGCGAAGGGGTGGGTGGAAGAATAGGGGGACGGAAGAGGGCTTCTGGGACTTGTGGGAAGCTGGAATACCCAGAAAAGGGGAAATCATTTGCAATGTAAATAAAAAAACAAAAGAACCCAGGTATCCCTCAACAGAAGAGTGGATGCAAAAAATGTGATATATATACACAATGGAGTACTATTCAGCCATTAGAAATAATGAATTCATGAAATTCTTAGGCAAATGGATGGAGCTGGAGAACATCATACTAAGTGAGGTAACCCAGACTCAAAAGATGAATCATGGTATGCACTCACTAATAAGTGGATATTAACCTAGAAAACTGGAATACCCAAAACATAATCCACACATCAAATGAGGTACAAGAAGAGCGGAGGAGTGGCCCCTTGTTCTGGAAATACTCAGTGAAGCAGTAAAGGGCAAAACCAGAACAGGGAAGTGGGAAGGGTTCGGTGCGAAAACAGGGGGATGGAAGGGGGCTGATGGGACTTTCGAGGAGTGGGGGCCTAGAAAAGGGGAAATCATTTCAAATGTAAATAAAAAATTACCGAATAAAAAAACAATATAAATTAAAAATAATAAAAAATAAAGTTTTAAGATATTCAAAAAAATAGCAATTTAGTCCAGCGATTCTCAACTTGTGTGTCAAAATACTTTTGGGGGTCACATATCCTACATATCCGATATTCCATATAGTATGTATAATAATTCATAACAGTAGTAAAATTTCAGTTATGAAATGACAGCAAAATGATGTCATGGTTATGAATGATCACAGCATGATTTCAGAGGACTAGAAAGGCTAAGAATCACTGGCTGAGACCTTACGATATTCCGAGCCTATCACCAACTGGAAACTTGGCTCTAAAGTGGAAACTACAGGCAGAAGCCCATGTGTGTTCTTACCTAAGACTAGAATCAAAGATGCAGAGTTCTGACTGCATTATCAGTAAAATAACCCTATTGTCTGTCCTAACTGCTTTTCCTGGTTTTCAGTCCACACTACTACCTGCAATCAGAGATCTGTACTCCAATTCATAGCCTGAAGTTCTTGTCTGTCTCAAAGGAGGCCAGGTTCTCTGTTGGACATCCTGAAAGGAGCCTTTTATTAACTACTCTCTGAGAGGCATCACCTAGCAGCTTACTAAAATTGATAAATAGACATACAACCAAACATTGAATAGAGCTCTTTGACTATTATGAATCAGTTAGGGAAAGAATTCAGGGCACTGGTGGAGATTGGGAGTCTACAGGAAGACCAACAAAGTCAAATACCCAGGACCATTAGGAGCTATCAAGGACTGACCACCAAACAAAAAGTATACGGGAGGCACACCATAACATATGGCACATATGTAGCAAATGTGCAGCTCATGTGGGTCCCCCTCAGTCTCCATGTGGGTCTCCCTCAGTCTCCATGTGGGTCCCCCAACATGTGGAGCAGGTGCTATTCCTAAAGCTTGTGAAGGTCTGTGGAAACCCTTCATCAGCTGGCCTCAGTAGGTGAAGATGTGCTAACCCTGAAGAAAGTTCATGTGTCAGGGTGCAAGGATAACACATGGGGGCCCTAACCCACTCAGCGGAGAAGGGAAAAAAATCTGAAACAGGTGAGGAGGTAGAGGTCAGCATTTTCAAGATGTAAAATAAATAAATGTGTAATAATACTAATAACAGCTAAAGGAAAAAAGCAACAGTAACTATATAAAACCAACAAAATAAAAAAAAACCCTAAGTGTTCTTTCTGTAAATAAGCAATGATTAAACAATGGCAGGAACAGAAAATACCTCCTTCCTGTTGTATAATCGGGTCAATCTGTACTTTTAGATCACAGAGTGGAAAGTTGTAATATACACGTATACCTCTGAATACAGGCACACTTGGAATGTGGTGAACTTTCTTATTCAATTCACTGTTCTACATATGAGAAGGTCTTACAGTTTCACTTCCATTTCTTAAAATGTGGAAATAATCAGCCACTTAATTAATTGTAAACAGCAGCTTGTTTGAGGGCAGAGAAGTGTCTTTGTTCATGAAATACTAC